>NC_056744.1:1262564188-1262581906 GCF_019279795.1 Protopterus annectens
GGAAGCTAATTCCACCTAATACGCAACTTCTCAGTGCTTTTGTGGATCACTAGTGATATCTGCATTGCGTACTGTACTTATTTCCTTGTTTCACTTGAAAGAAAGTTACTGTTTGTCGTTTTTGCATTTAGTTACTTGTAACACATTGCACTCAAGTTACCTGGCACTTGCTCACTAAAGCAATTATATAAGTCAGCACTAAAAATTAAAAGCACTACACCCTCACTCCCCACTGGCCCTTGTTTTCAATTAAGGATTTCCCAATATTATTCTAGCATGTCCAAAGGTCAGTTGTCAATCTCCTCTCCGGTCCAGCTGGTTAATCTGGGAATCTTGAGGCAATGTTATAACTGCCTCATGTACACAGACAACCCTCTCCTCCTCCCACATAACACAAATACTTGCGAGAGATGCAGCTATTTAGCCAAACTGGAGGCTGAGCTCTCTCAACTCAGGACTGGCAAGACCAGACAGGAGGAGAAGGCAACTACACACACCACAAAACCAGCCTCACATAATGCTACCACTCCACTGAATCAAACACATAAACACACAAAGACATACTCGGAGGCTCTGAGTAAAAATTTACCTAAACAGCAGAGGCCTCCAAAGCAGACACCCAAACAACTGCTACCTCAAGACACCCCACAAGCAACACATAAACCACAAATGCAGTGTGCAAAGCAGTCACAGCCCTTAAGGCCAAATACAACACCAAACATACTTGTTATAGGTGACTCCATAGTCAGACACACTGACGTCCCACTCACCAGGCTGAACAAGGAGAGGGTCACAGTAAGCTGCCTATCGGGCGCTAGAATCCGCCACATAACACAAGCACTGGTCACTCCACGGTAAGTACAAATATGACACAGTCATTGTCCATGCTGGTGTGAACGACCGAGACGTACCTCCCTGGACTACATGAAAGAGACATAGAGGAGCTCTCTGATTATGTAGCCCAGGCAGGTATGACCCTAACCCTGAGCAGTATCCTTCCTTCACCAAGAATGATGCCACAATATAGAGACAAGATGATCAGCTTTAACAATTGGCTTAATGTCTGGTGTCATTCAAAGGGATCCAGTGTCTGTCTGCCTGGGATGACATGCTTGACAAGCCACGCTGCTCAAGGGACGGCTTGCACCTGTCACCCTGGGATTCGGATATTGGCTAAGGCTCTTGCCACCCCATAGTGCCTTTTTAGGCAAGGCTCAAATTCTAAACC
Source organism: Protopterus annectens (assembly GCF_019279795.1). Lineage (NCBI taxonomy): Eukaryota > Metazoa > Chordata > Ceratodontiformes > Protopteridae > Protopterus > Protopterus annectens. The sequence continues at coordinate 1,262,565,417 of NC_056744.1, forward strand.
TACCACCCTAGAAAACAAAAATGGGAAGAAACTGAGGGTAATGCTGCTCAATGCCAGAAGTCTAAATCTCAAAATGCACGCACTCGAGGCCCTTCTCAGTATGGAGAACATCGATGTCTGTGCTGTAACTGAAACCTGGTTCAAGGCTCCTGAGAGCACCCCGGCACTATTAGGTTTTACCTCATATCATGCCCGCCCCAAAACCCGGACCACACCACAAAAGGAGGGGGTGTATCCATATTCATAAAGGATACCCACATCTGAAGGTTGGTGGCAACGCATGAAGCTTCGGAAACCATCCAGGTGCAACTAACCATAGGCAAAACTGCTCTACAAATTGTAGCATGCTACAGGCCACCCTCTCAAACTCAGGAACCCCACACAGCCTTCCTGAAGACACTGGAGGGTATAAATGTATCTCCAAACACCATCATATTGGGTGACTTCAACTACCCGAATATAGACTGGGAACATTACTCAAGCCCTAACTTTCTAGCCCAACGGTTCCTGGAGTTAATAAATTCAAATGCCATGGAACAGCTAGTCACTGTTCCCACAAGAGGAGAAAATATACTAGATCTCATTGTCACAAACATGGGGACAAAATGCTCCACACTGGAAGTATATCCCTCATTGGTGAGATCTGATCATAAACTAATCTCACTGGAAATCCACATCCCGCCCCCACCCCAAACAAAAAAGACCATAGTGAAGAACTTCTCTAAAGCAAACTTCACACTACTCAAGACTGGTGTGGTATCCTTCAAGGCCCCTGAGCCAGAGGAAACCACAACCCAAGCTCTTGAAGCCCTTACAAATGCCTTCTATGAACACCTCCAGGACTGCATGGATCAGGCAATCCCAAATAAAACCAAGACTCTTTCCACAAAGGGCAAACGTCCAGTCTGGTGGACCCCAGCCATTAACAAACTTTACAATAAGAGGAGAAAGCTATTACATGATAGAACAAAATCCATAAAAGGGAAGTCACCCTGATCATTATTAGTAAAAAATACGAGCACTCATAAAATCAACTAAGGCCAATTTTGAGAGAAAAATTGCCATGGATTCAAAGGACAATCATAAGGCCTTTTTCAGCTATGTTAGGAACCTGGGTGGAAACTCCCAGATATGCTCAGAATTAGTCCAAAATGATACAAAAATCACTGAACCCACAGACATTGCCAACATACTGGCAGACCGGTTCAGTGCAAACTTCACCCCCCTCTCCCCCCCTAAAGGAGAGATAACTATCCCAGCCGAGTGTAGCCTCCCGGACATCTCAAATGCGCAGGTGAAAGCTGCTCTCTCTAAAGCTAAAAAACACAGCATCAATGGGACCGGATGGTGTCCCCGGCTGTGTGCTACACGAGCTAAATGAATTAAACCCGCACATAAGGCAGCTGTTTAATCTCAGCCTTACCACAGGATACGTGCCCAAGGAGTGGCGTACGGCAACTGTGGTCCCACTCCACAAAGGCGGCGCCTCTACGGACCCTGGTAATTACCGCCCCATAAACTTAACAAGTCTAGTCTGCAAAGCTATGGAGAGGATCATAATGGAGCTCATAAACAAAGATATAGGGGACTTGCAGACATTGGACCCGACCCAGTTTGGCTTTGTCAAGGGAAGATCATGCCTTTTGAACTTGGTCGACTTCTTCAAACAGTCACCAAGGCCATTGATGAGGGAAAGGCAGTCCATACAGCCTACCTTGACCTTGCAAAGGCTTTCGACACAATACCCCACTGGTATTGTAGAAAAACTTACCAGCTTAAATGTAAACCCATATGTCACAAGATGGGTTGCAAACTGGCTTAAAAGACAGAACCCACAGGGTTAGAGTTGCTGGCGCTGTGTCAGACTCCAAGCCGGTCACAAGTGGTGTCCCACAGGGCTCGGTCCTTGGCCCCTATTGTTTGGCATCTACTTCTCAGAAGTACAGGCCAACATGGGAGGACTTTGGCTGACAAAGTTTGCAGACGACTGCAAACTGGGCGCCATAGTGGAAAGTGCATCGGACACGGATATCCTTCAGAAGGACTCACGGAAACAGATAGCTGGTGCCAGAGCCATGGCCTGAAGTTAAACGCCAAAAATGTATAGTCATACCCTTCGGGAAAAACAAGGTAACCCCAAGCTACCATATAGGTGGCAATCCACTAAGCACAGAAAAGGTTATCAGGGACCTGGGGACCCAGGTTGACAGTGGCCTTTCTTTGACACTCACATTGCTAAAGTGGTTAGAAAGACCTTCTACATTGCCCACCTGATCATGAAGGGATTCACATCCAGATCTAGTGAGGTCATTGTTCCCCTGTACTCTTCACTTATCAGACCAATGATCGAGTACAATGCCCCATTCGGGATGTATCTCACCCGACATCTGCAGCAATTGGAGAGACCCCAAAAGTTCCTCACCAAAAGGATAAAGGGACTCCAAAATCTGTCATATGCTGCCAGATTGAAGAAACTCCAGCTCTATTCAGTCGCATACCGTCTGCTCAGAGGTGACATGTGCCTGACATACAAGGCCATGTCCAACCCGGAATTAATGGACATGCTCCACCTCAAAAATCCAAATCCACCAAAACCACTAGAGCAAGCGACTTAAACCTTAGCACGGGCTATAAATAGGACATGCTGGAGGGATAGATTTATCACTCAGAGACTCCCTATGCTGTGGAATAAAATCCCGGTCCATGTGAGGCAGAGCACCTCGCTGACTCTGTTCAAGAGAAATCTAGACCTGTGGATGGGAGATCGTAGGTTTACCCCAGGAATCATATCTGTGTCACTGCTGGACAGAGGCACAACAAACTAATGGGCACAGTATTTTTTCATATAAGGGGTGGCGTAAGCCACAAAAATTTGGGCTAGGCTTATAAATGCCTTAGGGCAGATAGCCTAGTATAAACCTATGAACCTATGAACCTAAAATCAAAAGTAATCTTTACTTACATGTGTTTTCATCTAGATGTTTAGACACGTTTGTAAATAGTTACTTTTATTTTTCTGAAAGTTTTAATGTTACTACAGTAATCATCTTCGATCATTAACTTCATGTAAGTTTTTGTTACATTATTTTATAAATGTTTTGTTAAACTATTGTAACTCATTTGAGAAAATAAAAATATAAGAGAAAAAAGTAATCTTTATATAATGTCAGCAAATAATACTCCCACGGATTCTGCAAGCCCTGCATGGCGTGCAGGACAAGTGCAGCAGCTGCAGCTGCAATATGTCTGCCGTGCGATCCAGGAATAACCTATAGGGATGTGCACGAGCGCTTCTGCACTAGTAATGCATGGACTCAGCCCCTGTTTACAAATTACCCCATTTGCAGGAGAAATCCATGCAAATGAAGTGAATTTGCGATCCAGGAAGCTGGAAACTGGCCGTGCAGGACTATTGTAATCTGCAGAAATGTACTCCCCCAGTAACAGTACATGTCTGCAAATTACAAAATGAGCCATAACAGCTCCAAATAAAGGGTGGATATCATGTAGAAAGTATGGGAACGGCCAAATTTAAGGCCATTGGCATGGAAAACATTTGCAAAATTAAAAAAAATCAACTTTTATTTTTTTTAGCCAGTCTCGGCTGTTTAAGCATAGGGCAGCAGTGCGCAAACAGGACCGTGCAGAAAATAAGAATGAAATCATAAAATAAGCATTCTAACCAAAATCACTATTTTGCCATTACACTCAATGGCAGGCAGAAGACAACATGGCCAGTGAATAGTGGTTGCTAAGGGGGAGGCTCAGTGTGGGACATGTAACTATGCATCAGCAGGCAATCCTATGCAAATGAGGGGAATGATACTGAATCCCAGATTTCTCCTGCATGCTAGTCAGCACCCAGCAGTGTAAGAGCAGGAATAGCTTGGTGCAAACCTAGAAGTTAGCTGACATCATAGTGGGGTGTGTCAGGCATACTGTAAGCAGATTGGAGCCCTGTGGCTTGGGTTTGCTCTTAGCTTAGCAGAGCTAAGCAAGGGGGTGTGTCTGAGGCTGCGTAGCACTCTTTACATTGCCTAAGCGAGTGTGCGCACCGCGAACCGGGTTTTAAAGGAAAAAAAAAATAAACCAGGAAATAGCAGCTCTGTACACATTTGAGCACTGTGTTTGTGCGGTGCACCCCCGGGCTTAAACAGGAAGGCAATGGGAAGGACAAACAACAGTAGGAAGGTAATCTACGAGAACTAGCATAGCTGGCAGGTGAAATGTATCAGAATCAGCTAAGTACACAGGCAGTAGACCACCCCAGCCCAGAACACTACTAAAAACTATGCAACCAACTTTCCCTCTGGTTTTTCCCATACTCTACACCACCGGTATATACAAGCAGGGAACTTTTAACAAACAAAACAACAAAATGATAGGGGCTGCAATAGCTATCATACAACATGTGGAAGAGCCTGAGAGTGATGAGGATGTGAAGACGGAGAAGATTGTACAGACCCTGGGTAACCTACCAGGGCCTACATGTGCTGGAGATAGTCGAGTGCTATAGGGTGGACAAGGACCTCTTACAGCAAACTGTTGAGCTGTGCTGGCCACACTTGACACAAAGAACTAACAGAGGGAAACCCATCCCAGTGGATACCAAGATATGTGTAGGCCTAAGAATAATAGCTACAGGTACCTTCCAAAGGCCAGTTGGGGATATGATGGGGATCTCACAAGCATCAGCATCCAGGGTACACCACCAGTTCCTGGATGCCATGTCAGCACATGCTGATGAGCACATATATTTCCCCAACACCCGTGAGGCATTGGCCAGCAATATGCATCTGTTCCTCCAAATAGCAGAATACCCTGAGGTAGTGGGTGCTATAGACTGCACGCACATATGCATCAAAGCACCACCCAGTGAGCGGGGTAGGGTCTACATCAACCGCAAGGGCTTCGCCTCCATCAACTGCCAGGTCATGTGCGATGCCCAGGGCATAATAATGAATGTGTGTGTGTGCTGGCTGCCCTAGAAGCTATCACAATTTCCACATCTGGCATCTGACTCAGCTGTACCAGAGATTTGCCAGTGGGGACATCCCTTACGGTCACCTAGTGGGGGATGCTGGTTACGCACTGGAGCCATGGCTGATGATACCCATCAGAAATGCACACACATCCAATCAAGAACTCCATAATGAGGCACACGCACAGACCAGAATTATAATAGAGAGTGTGTTTGGGATGTTCAAGTCATAGTTCTGGTGCCTGGATACATCCATTGAAGCCTTGCAGTACTCACCATCTACATGTACCCGAATTATCATCATATGTGCCATGCTACACAATATGATCCTGCGGACACAGCTACAGCAGGAGCAGCACAGGGCAGGGCCACACAGCCCCCCAACATTTCCAAGGCCTGCAAAGGCACAGAGTGACTCAGAGAAGGAACAACCTGGGCCTGCCGCAGTAGGCAGAAGGAGGTGTGCCCAGTATGCCCTGGCCTTGGCAAAGAGGCAATGCATAGCACATACACTGACACAGGAGGGACCCATAAAATGACACCTCTCTCTGACTCGCACATACAGTAAAAGGGATGCCAAATATGACACTACCTGTGCTGAACCATGTGTAGAGAGTGTACTATGTGCATCCAACATAGGCAGCCCTTCAGCATCACTCTCAATACTGGCACAACCGCAAGGTAAGTCACTCCACCTACCAATTGCCAAATGTTGTAGTATGTGTTGTTACCTGTATTTATGGTATGGATGTGAGCATGCAAGGGAATTGAGTGGGTGAATGGTATGCCAGCAGATAGTAGACACCTATAGTGGCACCATGAGATCTGTAACAAATACTGGTGTCACCATAGTAGCCAGTACTACACAGGGTGACAAAACCCACTGCAGGAAATTGGCTGGGCTACATGTGTGTCCATATGACTCACACATGCTAGTCAGGGGGGTTCACATATCCAGCAACAGTCTCAGCCAGCAGGACAGATGTAGACAAACACAAACAAAGGCTGTGGTATGGCCTCTGAATGATGTCTATGGGTAACCTCCCCACAGGCCTATACTGACAGACTGCATCAGGTTAGGCAGTGGGATTTTAGTTCTGAAGGGTAGGAAGTCAGAAACTAATATGTAGGTCAATCAAACATAAGACCTGTAGTACACTGATATGCCTCTAGTCAGCATGATAGGTTAGAATACAGAATGAAATGTAGTACCTGACATCCCAGTACAGTCATAGCAAATGTGTACAAGTGGCAGGTGTGCCCCCCCATCCTATGTAGAAATGTAGAAACAGTCAGGTGTGCCCCCCAATCCTATGTAAAAATGTAGAAATAGTCAGGTGTGCCTCCCTCAATCTTGTGTAAAAAATGTAGAAACAGACAGGTGTGTCCCTCCCCCTATCCTGTGTAGAAATGCAGAAACAGTCAGGTGTGCTCCTCCCAACCCTATTTACAAATGTAGTAACAGGGAAAGTATCAGAGAATATATGCATAATGTATGGAAGAGGATAGAATAATAGATGGGGGGGGGGGAGAATGAGCAGCATGGAATGTGCAAGGTCCAACACAAAGCTGTGTGCACACACTATCCCTGGCTGAAAACACATAAATGGGTGACTACATACATGCCTGTACACCACAATAGGAGTAATGTCCTGACTCATGGACCCTGCCTCTGGGTAACCTGAGCAAATCTGTACAGCTGTGAGGCATTGTCACAGCAAGATATGGCTATACTGTCATGTCAATGGATGTGCAAGTATGGGATACTCTGCCAGCATTGTTACAAGATGCTGAACCGGGTGCACAGACCCAGCAGCAAGTGGCTGCAGATCCCCCCCTAGCATGGAAAAACTTGCCATGAATATGTAGGCATCTGCCCACAATACCGGACACAGCTGCAGTCACCCTTGTCCCACAAGACATCACTGTGAGCAAGAATGTTCACCTGACAGTACATGAGGACAGAAGACATCACAGTGTATAACAGTAAATATGTCTGAATATCTCTGCTAATAGCAGTACCATGTAGCTGAAGCAGCACAGACACAATCACCTACAGTACAACAATCCCCTGCACAGTTTGTCCCCATATTGCCAAATGATCGACGGATACCCTGCAGAAACAGTTTGCTACCTGTAGGTGTACAACACAAAGGTCTGCACTGGAGTACAAACTACCTGGAATGGATCCACACATTCAATACAGAAGGGCATACTGGGCATGCACACACATTTAAACAAATGAAGCCCATGTCTGCAAACAAAAGCGTACCATACATGTCTGGCAGTTGCAGATGTTAATGCATACACTCCTCAGTATGTACCAGTCATGCTTTGCACACACAGTAGATAGGAATACAGACATATATCCAAGGACAACACATTACAATAAGCCAAAAGAAGACATACATAGATGTGTAGAAGAGAGTGACTGTGAAAAGGAGCCATCCATTATGAGGCCTGTCCCACCCAGGACACAGCCAAATGGCTACAGCCACATGAGATGTAAATGTCACTCACTGTAGACATTAGCTACCGGTATCCATCAGCATTACAGACTATGTAAGGTCTAGCTGTGCAGTATGACTGTACAAGGAAGTAGTCATCTAGCAGCTGTATAAATATGCCTACAGAATATAACCCTGCATGTGCCGGCATGTTTCAACCTCTAGATGAATAGGTTATGGCCCATGCGCACACACTGTCCTCCCCATAGCCCTACTATGACAAGCCTGCTGAGGTCATCCACTTTGAAATACACCTTTGGGAATGGAGTGTCCCAGTAATCTCTGTGGCACGTCGTAAAACTGTGTAATGCTGTATTGTGATAAACTAGTTAGGTAGGCGTTTTAATCCCAGACATGGCAACAATGTGTGTGTGTCTCTGTCTGTGTAGGGAGCAATGCTTTTTAGGCTAGTCACCCTCACTATAATTCAAATGCCCCACTTTGGCAAAGCTACTGATGTCATTCACTGTGAATTGCACCTTTGGGAAAGGTGTAGCCCAGTGATCTCTGTGGTGCATCCTATAACTGCGTACTGCTGTAGTGTGAAAAACTAATTAGGTAGGAGTTCTAATCCAAGACATGGCAACTGTGTGTGTGTGTGTGTGTGTGTGTGTGTGTGTGTGTGTGTGTGTGTGTGTGTGTGTGTGTGTGTGTGTGTGTGTGTGTGTGTGTGTTTCTGTCTGTGTAGAAATCAATGCTTTTTAGGCTAGTCATATTCACTACAGTTCAAATGCCCTACTTTGACAAGGCTGCTGATGTCATTCACTGTGAAATACGCCTTTGGGAAAAGTGTAGCCCAGTAATCTCCATGGCACATCCTATAACTGTGTATTGCTGTAATGTGATAAACTAGTTAGGTAGGGGTTCTAATTCCAGATATAGCAACGGTGTGTGTTTGTGTGTATCCCTGTCTGTGCAGGGAGCAATGCTTTTTAAGCTAGTCACACTCACTACAATTCAAATACCCTACTTTGGCAAGGCTGCTGATGTCATTCACTGTGAAATACACCTTTGGGAAAGATGTAGCCCAGTAATCTCCGTGGCACATCCTATAACTGTGTACAGCTGTAGTGTGATAAACTAGTTAGGTAGAAGTCCTAATCCCAGACATGGCAACTGTGTGTGTGTGTGTGTGTGTGTGTGTGTGTGTGTGTGTGTGTTCCTGTATGTGTAGGGAGCAATGCTTTTTAGGCTAGTCACACTTACTACAATTCAAATGCCCTACTTTGGCAAGGCTGCAAATGGCATTCACTGTGAAAATACACCTTTGGAAACAACGTAGCCCAGTAATCTCCATGGCACATCCTATAACTGTGTACTGCTGTAGTGTGATAAACTAGTTAGGTAGGAGTTCTAATCCCAGACATGGCAACTGTGTATGTGTGTTTATGTCTGTGTAGGGAGCAATGTTTATTAGGCTACTCACGCTCACTACAATTCAAATGTCCTACTTTGGCAAGGATGCTGATGTCATTATCTGTGAAATACACCTTTGGGAAAAGAGTACTCTAAAAATCTCTGTGGTATGTCTTTTACCAGCATAATGCTGTAGTGTGATATAGAACTCTGGTAAGGTTTCTATTCCCACACATGACACGTGTAGATGTGTGTGTGTGTTTCTATGTCTGTGTAGGGAGCAATGCTTTAAGGGTAGTCACATTCACTACAATTCAAATGTCCTACTTTGGCAGGACTGCTGATGTCATTCACTGTGAAATACACCTTTGGGAAAGGATTACTCCAGTAATCCCTGTGGTGCATCCTATAACAGCGTAATGCTGTAATGTGATATAGAACTCTGGTAGGGGTTCTATTCCTACACACAGCAAGTATTGATATTTGTGTGTGTGTTTCTATGTCTGTGCAGAGAGCAATGCTTTTTAAGCTAATCACACTCACTACAGTTCAAATGCCCTGCTTTGGCAAAGCTGTTGATGTCATTCACTGTGAAATACGTCTTTGGGGAGAGAGTTTTCCAGTAATCTCCATGGTGCATCTTATAACAGCATAATGCTGTAGTGTGATATCGAACTCTGGTAGGGGTTCTATTCCCACACATGACAAGTGTGGATGTTTGTGTGTGTGTTTCTATGTCTGTGTAGGGACCAATGTTTTTAGGCTAGTCTAATCCCAGACATGGCAGGTGTGTGTGTGTGTGTGTGTGTGTGTGTGTGTGTGTGTGTGTGTGTGTGTGTGTGTGTGTGTGTGTGTGTGTCATTCATATCCTGTGTGGAGGTGGCTTTGAGTGTGTAACAACTGGACTCATTGTGGAGTGGGTTTAGCAAATTTCTTACATGGTGGCCCTAGTATATGTCACAATGTCCACCTTACAGGGATAACAGATGTGAAATAGCCAAGAGGCTGGGGTGCAAATCCATACCATATGTGACATCAAGGCCTGGCAAACAAAGTTAGCAACCATTGTATTACCCAGAGAACACTCTCAACTCATGTCTCATACACACACACACTTGCCTAGGCAACAACCGCTATGTTGGTAGTACCCTGCATATTGCCCACTGATAGTAACCATGGAGTGATTGCAGTGGGCTACAGAGGGCATTGCACCCTGTCCATCAGTCCAATAGGCACGTACATGCAAACAGTGCACCTTCACTATGTTCCCCACTGGAAACCTGCAACACCTGTGGTGCCATCAAATGTGATCCAGAAAGGACATACCATGCCTTAAAAACATGCCCTGTATGGACAGATGCCACTGACACCAGTGAATACCTGTATCATGCTATCAATGTAGATGCAGAATCAACCTGCTGTCCATTACCAGTTCCCGCCACATGAGGCCAGGACTGGCACATCTGATGATAACAATCTGTGTACTCAACATGGGCCAGACACCCCAGGTGCAGTTCCACATGTTACTGTACATGCATGTGGGATGTGTGCATATCCCAAACACCATCCATGTCATGGACTAAAGAATAACTACATGGCAAGCAATGCACAACAATGGCCAAACGCAATAGTTACACAGGTGTCTGGATGGTGAATACAATACTCACCTGTGTCGGCCAATCCAGACACTACACCCCTGAGCCACACTGCAGACCATTGTCATGTGGCCTGATGCCAAGGTATACCAATCATCTCGCCTTGTATAGCCATCTGGCACAGTCGACCACTACACACCCATGAAGCAATGCACCCACGCATGTCAGTACTGGCACCCTGTGTCTGTGTGCATGGTGTATGATGCCTATGAGCACATTCACACTCACTGCACCCCCCATTGGCATACTGAAGCATGCTGTCTGATATCAGACACCTTCACTTATCCTTTGCCCATATAACCTAAGGGTACCACTGAGGTGCATGTGATACCTGCACAGTACTGTATTGTGGCAATCTAACTAGTGACGAGTTGTATTCCTGATTCTGTTGAGTGTGTCAATGTCTGTGGTTCCCTGTGAGAGTGTGGATATGTTGATGCTGACACCTGTTCATGCGGACAGGCATGTGTACTACAGCTACGGTATAGCTACCATATCACTGTTGAGATGTCACTCACCATCACATATACATTTGGAGAACTCCTCAACATGTAACCTATGTGGTGCATCCAATAACTGCATAGACATGTGATAGCAATTCATAGTCGGTCAGAGGTTTGATATCCTGTACTGGTTGGTATGTGACACAAACATGCTTAAGTTTTACTCTCCCAACCCTCCCTGACTTATCTTTGCCTCTGTCTGCCTCTCTCACTCCCTCTCTGGTGGATGTGGAGATTTACACCTGCTTTACTTAGGTAACAGCATGTGTATTGTAAGTGATGCTCATGATCAGCTGATGGCCTTTGCATGGATTGCAGCCCTCCTATAGCTAATTGCATGTGGAACAGCTGTGGTAACATTCCCATAGCCAATTGCATGGAAACACACTCCAATATCTAGGAACATCATGTTGGTGTTGGGCCTTTTCATTCACTGTGAGCAGGACCTAGATCTGTTGTTTGGCAAACACCATCACAGATGGATTGAGTATTTACTTCTAACAACATAGACTGTGGAATCTGGCCAACACACAGGAGGGGGATGTGCCTGACATGACTACAGAATGTAAGTGCTGCTATTCCACATTTGGAGTAATGTTGGTTTAACAGTGTGTGTGTGTGGATATGGCTGTTCTACATGTTTTAATACCTGTCATGTCAGTGCTATGTTTCTGAGGAAACCCCCATCTGTAGGGTCATCTGCAGACTGGGCAGTGTGTGGTGCCTTTTGTTTCTTGTGTTACCCACAGAGCACCTATCTGTGAACTGCAGAAGCATAGTGTGAGGATTACAGACAGAACATGGTGACAGACATGAGAGTTACTGACCCCATATCCCTCATAGGAGATATGTTGCAACAAACCCTGTTTCAACAGTAAGTGTATGAGGTTATCACAGCAACATGTCAATATTGGCCCTTTGAGTGTGCCTCCAGCCACAACCCTGTCAACCTAGGTGCATATGTCCTGCACGCCATGATGTATTGACATCATATCTGATAACAAGCCAGTGGGATATCAGACTGTGACACATGCTATGTATAGTAGGGGTTCTCTTTGAGGACATAACCTGGGCATACTGTGGTTGTGTGTACAGTACTGAGGTCTGTGTACTTATGGTGACTGTCGACAGTGTGTGTACTGTGCATATGTACCTTGGCCTGTGTATAGACTGTGGTAGATGTCATTGTTCTTGGTCCTGTTCTATCTGATGTTGCATGCTGCTTCACTGTATGGTACCCTGTCAGCTTACATGTTTGTAGGGCCAAACACACACATGTCACATACCGCAGACAAGCATCAGACCACACTGTGTAGTGGCCCAGTATATGTAGGTTTAGTGTGTGAGTGGCACATATGAGGATGGTGTTCATCAGATAGTCCATATACTGCAATATTATGCTAGCTACTATATGTGACTGTGGCTGTGTTCACATTGATTGTGGTTATGCACTTTCACACAGGTGTCTGTTACTCTGTGCTGTGACATGCCTGTAGAGCCTGCTATATATGCAGGTACATGAGTATTCCCCCATATGAAATGTAGGCCAATGTTGTGGCAGTCTGCCTGTAGCCTGCACAGTGCTTTGTTACATGCTTAGCAGCTTAGTGTACTTACCCAGTGTGATGTTATGTCCAGAGACTTGCCAGATGTACTGCTGCAAGGCCACCCAAACAGTCATGTATGTCAGACAAAGCAGTGGGATGCTGTACAGATGTATGTCACTGACTAGTGGGTAGTATGTGGCCATGGCACCTCTGTACCAGTGGTTATTATGTGTCAGGACAGACGGGGTGTGTGAATGCATAACCTAGGGGGGCAAATGTATACCAGTATTTATGTGTTATACCCATCTACATGGCTGTTAACATCCACATTGTCAGGCTTGGTCTACATGTTTTGCTCTAAGGGGTTCTGTGTATACCTCTGGACTGACAAGAGTATGTCAGGCTGTCCACATTTATTGGCCATATCTCTTATGTAGTCCACAGGATCATTACTGTGCTAGCCGTGGTACTATACTATGATGCATACATATAAAGTTACATATATATATATATATATATATATATATATATATATATATATATATATATACATATATATATATATGTGTATACACACACACACATATATGAACATATGAAGAGACGTACACATGGCCATATATATGTAGCACTATACAGATGTGTATACAGACATATGCATGAATATACATGTGTACATACATGTACACATCTATCAACCTATTATACGTATATATCCATATTCCTGTCATATGTAAGCTTCACGGTTGTGTATACTCTCCCAGATATATCTCACCGTATGTATCTGCTATGTGTACATTATATTAGAACAACATATGTGATGTGACAGTCATATTAATAACAAGCACTACACAATTGTGGTAGTAAAGGCAATTGTTCAATACTAATCAATATCTGTATTGACAAATATATTGGAAAAACAACCACTGTCTTCACAGTGGTCATGGCGTAGTGGTTAAGTGTTGTGATGTTTGTGTACAGAGTCCTGGGTTCAAGACCTGCAAGGGCTGTTCATTTTGTTGCTGAGCAGAACAAGGGCTGTCGGATACATAGTGGTTAAGGCAGTTTTGAGCAGCTTTAAATGGGTTTGCATGGGTTTGCACGAAGCTAAGTGGTGCTAAGCTATGGGTAAATGTACAAGCACTTAAACAGTGTAGGCCTCGCTCACGAGTGTGCAAATCAGCTTAGATGTTATACTGCAGCAATGTTGATACCTGCTAAGCATGGCTTAGCCCTGGTAACCAGTTCCCACCACCCAGTCTGATAACATAGCAGATTAATGACATCTGTAATAAGTTTATGTAATGCCATGTACAATACATGCATCTATGTGATGTCATTACAGTAGCAAGAGGTGTGAGTATCATGCTTGGGACACAGAAGTATATGAGGCCTGTACAACACTGATATGCATGTGAATTTGTTACATACATGGGTAGTAGCCCAGGGTATGTGCTGTCACACTGGCATGTAGTGTATGATAGTGGTACTACTGCTGACAGTGCCTACCCGTGCAAGAGTAGAGTGCTAAATGTAGTACTGACAACAACCACACCTGCAGGCATAGCTGGACTCTGAGGCCTCCATGTTGTATCCCTGGTGTGTGAGATATGTCACAGTATATAATCCCTACTGGGTAATGATCTGACATGTGGAATGTAACTGTAGACTACCTTCTGTACAGCACATGATAGCGAGGGCTCCTGACATGTAGTTATGACATACATATTGTTGTCAAATGTCTAACTGTCAACACATTCATCCTACGGCATAGCTACTTGCCAAGTGGATGACTGTCAGTCCCTGTACAGATGTGCAGATGGCAGGTATCCCGCTGGAATATGTACAGGCATCCTAAGCTTGATTGACACTGACGTGTCTGCCCAGCTGTGTAAGAACTGGCACATATTGGATATAACACCCTGTATGCACCACATGCCATGGGTACTTCCACTGCACTACCACAGTCAACTGAACATGCTTGGGTACAGGTCTCCATCACAGATGCTAACCATGTGTTATAATGCATGTTGCATGCATGTCAATTTGATCACCTCAGTGGCCATGTGCAGGAGGCACCTGGTGGAATGGCTGATACATGTCACTTCCACCCTGAGGGTCACCACAGTAGTGTCTGTCAATGGCTTGCCTGCTGTCACATGGCAGGTGTCAGGATACCACTGTATGTATAACTCCTATAAAATCCATCTCACCTTGGACAATAGCTAGGTACACAGCTACGACCACCTGCAGAGTTGCACCCCAGTACTGACGTACGTGTACATGACTGAGTATAGCAGTGTCTGTGTGTTAGCACACTTGTACATGAGAATTCCATGACAGCCTTCACAACCACCACAACACCCATTTCCATAGCCAGTTGTGGCTGCTCCTGTATGGGATATTACATTGTACCCTATTAAGCTCCGCTCCATACCAGCTACACGAGCCTTGCAGTACCATCACAACAGTGTTGTACAAATGGATTGATAGGCATGGGATAACCATTGTGTTCTGGCAAGTGTGGGTATGTGTGCATGTCTGTTTACCTGTAGGTTACAGCATTCCGAGGCCACATACACCTATTACAATGCTCATTGGCACATGGTAGTACAGAAAGTGTTGTTGCTGCCCATCAGTGAGGCATGACAGTGCAACACCCTGCTATGCATGTGGCATGTGCATCAGATGCATATCCTTGTAGTACCACTGTTGGAAACTACAATGGGTTGTATTGCAGTCATGGCCAATGTGTGATGGTGGGTATATCATAGTGACATCATGGGTGTCATGGAGTACAATATCCACTGGGGGATGTGGGTGCAGTGTACACTGTCATTATACCAAGGTACACCCAGTATATGTCCCATATACCACGTTATGGTTACCACTGTCACCATCAATCATATAGGTAACTGATACCACCTTCCAGGCAAGTTATGCCTGTGTGCTGTCTGCAGCCTACCTGTAACACATTGGACACATGGTCAAGTTATTTAGCAGTGATAGGCCCTGGTCTCTCGGATGTGTGTCTGCCTGTTATGTGTCTGTTAATGTGTATATGAAGGAATGTCACACTATGTATTGTCCATATACTCCCATTATTACATCCCCCATTAGCATACTGTACATGTCTGGGAATGTTCTGCATGTAACATGTAACCTGGAACACACCTCACTGTAAATGATGTGTGGTGTGTGCAGTGTAAGCCATAAACTTCAGTATTACTACATACCTAAATAGGGGTCTAGTCCCAGTGTTGCGAAGTAACAGTGTGTGTATATGTGGATGGGTCTACATCAGGTTGCAGGGTATACATGCCCCAGTGGATCACCTGTCCATGTGGAACAGGCAATAACTGTTATACTAACTTGTGACATGTATGCAACTGTACCCCAGATATGTCACAGCTATGGTGTCACCACAGTGCCATACCCTGTTGTGGAATATGACTGCAGACCATTCTCGTGCTGACACATTTACACCTAGAACACAAATGGATAACATTATAGAGACCACACTCAACCAGTCTTACTAACAGCTATAATGCATCATTGCTGAATGGCTACACTACCTGACATATATGCATTACACTTTACTCCTTACAACATGTTACACTGCAGTACTGTGGTACACTGTAGTACAGTCTCCATGTGCATCAGAACTATATTAGCCTGTCCCTGCATTGATGGTATGGATGACAAGGATGTGGCACAGGTATCATCATATGCACAGGGCATCCTTGTGCTGACACACGTACACCTACAACACAAATGGATAACATTATAGAGACCACAATCAACCAGTGTTACTAACAGCTATAATGCATCATTACTGGATGGCTGCACTACCTGACATATATGCATTACACTTTACTCCTTACAACATGTTACATTGCAGTACTGTGGTACACTGTATAAGGGCCCAAAATGGCCCGCAT
>NC_056744.1:1262582406-1262727406 GCF_019279795.1 Protopterus annectens
AATCTGTTTATCAGAACAGTTAAGATCAATTATACTGATTGTTTAATTGTTGTTAATTGTGTGAGCTGGCTTTTATATGTGTATATTAGTTGAATGTTAACATAATTTTTTAGCATTGACAAACCCCGGGATTCATGAATCTTGCGCCAGGCGCACGCATAGCATAGGTGTTATAACGCCAAATATGGCCGCCGAGCGATTCAGGTATGATCCAATTCCACATGCACTACCGGCGTACGCCAGATCTGCGCAGCCCCCGGCGTAGGTATGCTAACCACCCTATGTGCAGTGTGTCACCATGCAAATGAAGGCATATAGCGATTCACGAAGTGGTGCAGGCGTAGCATGAGCCCACGGCAATGTAAACCAAAAAAATGGTTTACATTTTCCCAAACATAACATCGGAGTAATGGAAGAGTGTCAGACCCAGGTATCACACTGATAACATATGCCAATGGCGAAATACACAGACAATGGCATAAGAAAAGATGCACAACACATAAATAACAACTTAAATGTCATGTCCACAGTAACTCACATCAGAACCGCAGGACATGTGTGCGGAAGGTGCAACATAATGAAATAATATAACAATGTTACAAAATAGCATTGTAATAGAAATCAGGTTTACAGCATAATACACCATGGTATGCATGGAACACCACAACCACGGTGCAAGGATTGCCAAGGACTCGCGGCAGTCTTCGGCGTGGTAACTATGAATTAGTAGTCAATGCCATGCAAATGAGGCAGATAATACTGAATCGCAAATGTCCCGCCAGAGTAAGGGTGTACCACACGGCGCAGCGGTAAAACACCGAGGAGTGGCTCAGAGGAAATACATGACATCTGCAGAGGGGTGTGCCACCATAGCAGTAAGCACATTGGAGCATAGCAAACCTGGGCTGTACATTGCTAATCAAAGCTGCAGGACCGGGGTGTGGGGTAATAGTTTAGCTGAGAGCACACATTGCGCGCAAAAGTGCATGTGTACGAGGATGACAATGTTCCCGAAACCTAGTAATCTGACGCACGCCCTGCAAACAATATCGGAAACAGGAAGGTGATGTGAAGAATATAAGGAAATGCGAAAGAAGTGTAATTGGAGTACTAATGAGCAATCAACACTAATCAACCCACGAAGGCCAATCAACGGCAGCTGACAACTCTGCATGCAGAAACCTGCAAAATGGGATAGGGGAGGCATATGAATGCAAAGAAAGTAGGGGAGGTAGCAGATTGCAAAGATAGAAGACCTGACACAGCAGAGCAAAGCAGACTGGCAGCACAATGGCAGTAGCACACAAAACGCATGATATGCCATGTCCATGAAAGTACAAATGACAGTGATCTGCAGGATGCATGCCAGAAAATGGTAGGTGCAACGTGCAGAAATAGTAAGGGAAGGTCGAAAGGTAATCCATGGCAGGCAAAAGTAATTCAACACCAAAGGCAACACCGTTGTAGTTCCATTGGTAAAACACAGAAGATAACCCTTAGATACGACCGTACAAACACACCCTATGACATCATCGGTGTGCACAGCACAATAATATAAAGTGTGAATGCACACAACACACAGCCGTGTATTCCCAAACACCGCACCATAGGTGTAAACACACGGGGAACTTTTAAAATGTACATGTTGGGTGCTGCCATAGCTGTGATCCATCAGCATGTGTTAGAGACAGACGGTGTTGTGGAGGAGGATGCCGACAACCACCGCAGGCCTCGGAGGAGAAGGAGAGTGTTCAGACCAAGGGTAACCTACCAGGGGCTACATGACCTGGAGATAGTAGAGCGTTACAGGGTGGACAGGGACATGTTACAGTAAATAGTGGAGCTGTGCCGGCCACGCCTGAGAACAAGAAACAACAGAGGGGAACCCATCCCAGTGGACACAAAGGTATGTGTAAGCTTGCGAATACTGACCACAGGTACCTTTCAAAGGCCAAATGGAGATATAATGGGCATCTCACAGGCATCAGCATCCAGGGTACTACACCAGTTCCTGGATGCCATGTTACCACATGCCAATGAGCATATATACTTCCCCAGATCTCAGGAGGATTTGGCTAGCAATATGCGCCACTTCCACCGTGTGGCACAATACCCAGAGGTACTGGGTACGATAGACTGTACGCACATACAAATCAAGTCACCACCTGGTGAGCAGGGTAGACGCTACATAAACCGCAAGGGATTCCACTCCATCAATTGCCAGGTCGTGTGCAATGCCCAGGGCATGATCATGGATGTGTGTGCTGGCAGCCCTGGAAGCTACCACGACTCCCATATCTGGCATGCCTCACAGCTATATCAGGTATTTGTCAGGGGGGACATCCCACAAGGCCATCTCATGGGGGATGCTGGCTATGCACTGGAGCCATGGATGATGACTCCCATCAGAAATGCACACACACTCATGCAAGAATGCCATAATGAGGCACACGCACAAACCAGAATAATCATAGAGCATGTGTTTGGGATGCTGAAATCATGGTTCCGGTGCTTGGATACATCTGGTGGAGCCTTGCAGTACTCTCCAGGCACATGTGCCCATATATTCATAGTATGTGCCATACTACATAATATGATCCTGCGAAAGCAGCTGCTGCAGGGACATAATGGTGAAGGGCCACAAAGCCCACCACAATTGCCAAGGCCAGTCCAGGCACAGAGGGTTCCAGACCATGAACACACTGTGCCAGCCCCAGTAGGCAGACGGAGGTGTACCCAATATGCCTACGCCTTGGCAAAGAGGGAACGTATAGCACATACTCTGACAGCGTAGGCCCCATGGACTGACACCTCCCCACCTGCACACACAGTAAAATGGACGGCACACAAACATGACCACCTGCAAATTGTAATGTATGGGTGGCCTTATGTGTGACTCCTACATAGGCAGCCCTCAAACACTGTAAACCCAACAGCCAGTGGAACATGTAACGACAACACCTGAACAGTACATGAGTCATACAGCATATGGCGTTGCTGTGTGCCTGCCACGTTCGCCGCAAGATGTATATATATAAATATATATATATATATATATATATATATATATATATATATATATATATATATATATATATATATATATATATATATATATATATATATATATATATATATATATGTACACATATACATATATATAATACAGATAAGAAAGGGAATTAGAGGGATATAAGGTGACTGAGATGTATCCAGCGATATCTGTAAATATTATAGATAGTGCAACGACAATCTGAACATCTGGGAGGTTCAAAATAATAGGATACCACCAACCATGGAACGTGTAACATACCGATATGCATAACCGCGAGGCTGAAAGACCGACAGAACACAGTATTGTAACAGTACATGCGCATGTAATAGTATGGTGATATGAAGGGAGAGTTAGTCACTGCTGCCGGTGTTGCGGTCCATGTAGGTACTGTGTGCAATCGTCCCCGTGAGTGCCGTAGTATGTGTACATGTGCGTTGAGGGTGCCATGTGCGTCGCTGTGTGAGTGTAATGTGTTTGTGTCTGCAACATGTGTATGTTGGTGCCAAGTTAGAGGCAGATCAGAATATTAGGTGTAGTTATATGGTAAACTAGCCTCAGGCATATGTTCACTACTAGTCCCAGAGTAGTAGTGACAACCCCACCCTGGCTAGGTGTGTCCTGACATAGAACGATACAAAGTGAAAATGTTCCAGATGGTAGCACAGGAATATTCCCCATAAGAAATGTGAAAGACGTATGTAATAGTCATGCCTGTATGTACGACACTGATATGTTACATGCAATATGATACGTTGGCAAAGTCACACAGCAATAGGTATGTATCACGGAAAAAAGTATGTGCTACCTCAGTACTGACCGTGGCTACGTGTTGGCCCGTAAACACCGCTGTGTGTTCCACAAGTGTCAAACAATTCCCATATGAATATGTGGCAACCACTGGCAAGCAGGCTATTTCAACAACATGGCCACAGTGACTGCAAATATCTGGGACAGAAAGACAAGGGATAGTTGTCACGTACACATAGCCGCTGATATACCGCATAAGTTACGGAGGTATACATGCATCAAGCTCACCTGCAGATGATATCGAAACCAATTAACAACAGCCCAACCTACAATCCCATAACAAAAGACTATTAACTGTTAACTCTCCAAGTAGGGATGGAGCACACAGACAACTATACTGTGTATGTAGAGATGCAAGGCCCACAAACCGTATCCGTTACGTACAACCACCGATATCCCCCACTGTAGATAATAAAGGAATACAAACCGTAATAGCAGCACAAACATACAGTCAGTCAATGACATTTGCATAACCACAACATATCGCGTGGGAGACACAATTAAAGGCGGATGCATAATTGCATGCGTTGTATAAAGGAAAAAAAGAGCCATGTTACAGTTTTTGAATGCAATACTCTGTTATCATTCGTCGGCAGGACAGGTACAACCACATGTTGAACCAAATACTACTCCTGTCACACACAATCCACGGGTGACATGAATTCAAAATATACTTGTCCCTATGCATAGCAGTTGCAGTTACACATAACATAACACAATACAGACCATCTCCACGAAGGTAGGGCAAATAGAATCCAATTATACCCCAGTGTCGACACATAATTTCCAAATGGAGTAGATGCACAGGTGATATGCACGTAATTACTCACTGAGGAACAGCAATTGGCAGGATGAATTCACATGTTGCAGGTATCGACGTATACAAGGATGACTCTCAAGATATTCAAACCGTATGCTCATACTGAAAAAGCATCGTACTATCGAAAGTACTGAAAACAAAAGGAAATGACAAAACAATAAACTAAATGAAACAAAACACCAACAAGGTATGTAGAACACACGATATGTAAGGTTGTGTAACGCATGATCTGTATTAATAAGTTGTACTGTATGTGAATGGTGGTTGTAATTAATTACACTTGTCCGTAATGCATAAAGTGGTGAAAGGTAGTTATGTAGTGATGTCTTGCTGAGCATACCAATGCTTGTAGAAACCGTGTGTACAGCAGTGGGACATTATGTACACAGCAGAGACACCACAAGGGATGCTACAGGAGGGCATTAAAGAGAACAATGCCATACCACACGCTGTTGCTGGTAGTGGATGTCCAACAAGGAAGTGCCATAGCAGGGGATAGTACATGTATGTATACTGTCACAGCATGCATGTGTATGGGCATATACCGTTGATGACATATGTAAGGTGTGGCCGTGCAAGTATGCTCTGCATTAGGGGATACTATGTGAAATATGTGTAATGTATAGTTGTCTAGGTAGATATGACAGATATCCTACACAGTATCACAGGCATATCATGCATAACACAGGTATTGCCTATTGGTATGTACAATAACAGGATACATATGGCCTGTAGGTATGGGACATAGTAGTAGCATGATAGCTGCTCTAAATGGAAGGGACACCAAGTAACCATGCACAAAGGACTTGTAGTAGCTGCACAGGTGCATAGTGGGCTACAATGCAGTCTGGCAAGTCCATGTGTAAGCACATGTACAGTGTACACAGTAGTGTCACCTCTCCATGGTAGTATCCTGTGAACAGCAGAGGCAGGTGTCAACTGCACCTCTACACAGTACAGCTGCTGTGGTGATACCAGGACTATATGTGTCACCCAAACAGCAAGGGAGGTATCACATGAACAGTGCTACTGTGTGTCCCTGCGGGATGTACACAGGACCTATGTTCCACAGCATGGTGTGTGTTAGGTTTGTGGATGCAACACAGAAGCACAGCCCATGCAGTGGGGTGTGTGTGCACATATCCAGGAGCATTTCGTTCACAGTGCCCACCGCAGATGTCATGTATGAGGAGTATATGCATCAATAATGTGGTGGACCTGGGCCATGTCAGAGCAGAAGACACCCCTGAGTATGTGGTATGCAGATGTGTACAGATGTGTTGTCCGTAGTTCAGCCACATATGTAAACTGTCTGAGCTCAGTAAACATCATGGCATGTCAATGTTGTGCCATGTAAAGCTGTAGCTGTTGTTGAAGGTACACCATAAATGTGGTATTGTACCCTTGACTTTGTGTAGATGTGTGTAGTTCACAGGTACAATGGCTACATATGTACCAGCATCACACACAGTACAGATAGGTGTGGCCTTGAAGAAGGATATCCATGCCACAGTGGAATACAGTAACCACAGGACTGTGTGTGACATATGTGTGTACTGCAACCATGTACAATGTGATATGTATGTAGGGGACCACTATCCATGTGATAGTCAGTGGGTGAATGTTGTTATGCAAAGGTGATGTGCATGCACCTTGTGTCATGCATCTTGATGCCATGATACTCATATGAAGTATCTGTCACACTGACACCCATATGGTTGGTATCAGTATGAGCTGGTGGAGCAATAATGGCGCTTGGTATGTAGGTGTTTGAAATCTAGGCATGGACAGTACTCTGTGACTGCATGTTCTGTATGTAAGCATATAGTGAACATGAGTGGCCCTATGACTGAGGACTGTGTAATGCAATATGTACCTGACATGTAGTAGGTACTATGGTATGCTGGCACCACTGTGTTTACTGCCCATGAGCCACATAGCATAACATCCTGAAACACAGGGTATGATGTGCAGGTGGATGTGTATGTTGTCAATACCAGAATGTGGAATGGTGCTGAAAGGCAATGTGAGGACAATGTATGATGTGTTGACCTCCGTGCCATCATCAACTGCCCTAGCAACTGTATGACAGGTGCCCAGCATGTGTATGTGCCTTGCTGTGGCATTCACAAGCCCAACCCGGGTCCTAGGAAAGGACTGGAGGCCATCAATGTCTGTGGGAATCACGTTCCTGATGATGTGCCCCATCGCCATGCAGAATGGTCCAGTCAGGAGTGTATGACTATAGTCCCACTCGTGCAATGCAGTGCCACCTGTGTGTAGTGTGATAAATGCTGCTGTGTGGCATTCAGGGTCTACAATGTCCGACAAAAGGCTAGCAGTGAATATAGTGGCCTGGTGTGGAGACATATACTAAACAGGTTGGTGGGACATTACAGCCAGGGACATTGGAAGGTGACATTGGGCCAGTGTCCCAGGACATATTGTGTGTATGTCAGTACTGTGTATGTGACCACAGGGACACTACGATGTTCCTGTACGGATTGCGACCCTGTAGTGAGTGAGAGGGTGTATTGTCGGTAAGTACGCCATCGCCTGGCACGTTGCCAACATTACCTCGGTCTGCAATGTTTGGTTGACTGTTGTATGTGACATCAGATGTGGATGTTGCCAAAGAATACTGACATACCACCACAATGCCTGAGGCCCCACACCGCAATGTGTGGCAGTCATGTTTAGGTAGCTAGCCTTGGAGTATGTGATGATGGACCTTGTGGACCCACCATGGCTGACAAGTGATGCACCCCACACATGTGAATGTACACCACTGTGCAACAGCCTGTACCTGTGGTTGTACATCATATGTTCATGGAACATGACCACCACAGTGGCGTCTGTTATCTGGTCAGTACCGCCATGTCTCTATGTGGAATAGCATGATTCCTGCAATTGTGTACATGCTACTGAAGTGCACTGTGGTATGTGTCAGCATATGTATGTGCAGTGTCCATCTGCTCAGGTGTCATGATGTTAACAACTGCTGTCAGCAGACGTCTGTAGTGGTTGTTGTAGAACACATGTTCCATGTATGCTGTGATGGGTGTGTTTCCAGGATGTGGCTAGCAAGGCCATGTAGCATATGTTTTGAATCCACCAAAGAGGGGATAACCCCAGGTGTGTCACACCAGTCACATGGAGGTAGTGTTCATGCTAAGGGTAGTGTAGGTATTGTATGTGTTGTGTATTGTTTTATCCAGCTGAGCGGAGTGCATGCTTCAAGCATGTGTAGGTACATGGGTGTCTATCCCAGGGAAGTGTGGGTTACTGTCAGCACACATCAGTAGTAGCTGTCTGAGGCCCAATGCCCACTATAACAACACAGAAGGTATGTAACCTGTGGTGTAAAATGTCGACTCTGTCGCTTGTTACAATGTGTATAGTGGTCACAAACACAGTTAACTGCACATGGAGCACCTATGATGCATTGTGCTAAGCAACTATCCAGGATGTGTGCAAAACACTGTGTGATGTGTGAACCCCTCATCTGTGGGTGTTCCGGTCCAGGTATGTGCCTGAAAGGTACGGACCGTGTACAATCATTCATCGCAGGTGTTCTGTGCAGAGCATAGAGGCAGGTCCAAGTCACTGCAGAGATATGTGAGTGGTGCAGTAGTATGTGTGCCTCGCTTGTGTGCATCACAGTGGAAGATGCAAGCATTGTTCCACATGACCCCATGTCATGCTTGCCAGTTACTGCCCTGCCGGTGACAGTTATGTGAAACTGCCAGAGAGGCAGTATAGCATGTGAAGATGTACATGTGTGCTCTACTCCCCAGGCTGATGGCTGCAGGTCATACGTGCCACAGCATTGTGTTTGACCTGGACTGTCATAGCAGTCAGATACCACATGCCTGTACAATAACAATAGGAGCATAGGCAACTGTTGCAGTGACACAGTAGCTCAATGTACAGTGTTCTTGTGTCCAGACCAATGCCGAATGTACACCATGGCTAGACACACAGCCAGAGGGCTATAACACCAGTGAGCCATTGCATGTCCCAGCACACGTAGTCTGTGTATTGCCATCACAGGGCAGTCACAATAACATGATGTATGAGAGATATATTGTACCAGGTAATGTGTCATGTGTGATAGGTTGAGTTGCAGAGGTGTTCACCCATCTGCAACATCTAAGTGCATAATGCCTTGTGTAACATGATGTGTGGAACTGCATTGTGATTCACAACAGAGTCATCCGTGACTGGTGTGTTGTGAATGTTGTAACCCATGAGTCTGCGGGATATACACTGGTGATGTTGGCTGCCATGATGGGGGCCACCAGTGGTGCCTACAGTGGTTATACAGACATATTGCATACGTTGTTCTTGCAGGAATGTCCATTGTTGTAGATGATGTGGGACTACGTGATGGTAGGTGTGTGATGTGAATGTTACACATCCAGAAGTGACCATCAGGTGCAGTCATGGTTGTCGACAGCATCACCCCCATCCACAGCTGTCAGCACCCTGTCCCCAAAATGAGTAACAGTAGCCCTCGTACTGTGTGACTAATGTGCAGATCATAGAACACCTACTACTGGCTGACTAACAGTGTCAACTAGGAAGGGTATATGATGGCTGAAATATGCTGCTCTAATGTATAAATATGATATCCCAATGAATTACTATGATTCCCATCTATTAAGCCATGGCTGGCATGTAAACCATGTACAACAATGAATGTGTGACAGACCCTTCCAGTGTGGAACCTTGATGAATATGCACCTGTTAGAACACCAAATGAGGTACATTGCACGTAATGATGTACAACTGACAGCTATGGGCACAGCATGGATGCAGAGGCACATCACCCACAGGCTGTACTGCTGTATGTTGGTAGGTGAGCATTGAACGAGTACATGTGACAGTTGCTGTATTGCCACATGTACGACATATCCATCATATAGGGGTAGCACTGGTACGTGACAGTTGGACATGCCTGTACATACGACCAAGTCCCACAGGATATGTGTGTTAAGTGTATACAACACCTGTCGTACCTTCAGCAAGCTGTGAAGTGTATGACTTCCAGTGTGCCTGTGTGACATGTTGTGCAATGGGTGCAAAGGTAATCAGTAGCACATTACATGCTCACATGTCCTGCACAGGTGCATAGCTTGACCATACAATACATATAGGGTGTTGGATAATAGCAACTCACAAGAGGTGATGAGTAAGGGTGGCAATGCACTATCACCTTTCTGGGTAAGGTGCGCATGTCCATGACACATTAGCACTTGAGATGTTAGCAGTACAGCTGTACAGGGCGACATGTATATTTGATTACAAATACCTTTGCGTGTTCCACCAGTGGCCTGTTGACAGACAGACATCAACACGATGTGCAAGAGTGACATGTGCACAGCACATCACTGCTGGCTACAGTAGAACAGGGTTAATGTGTTGACATGTGCACAGAACATCAGCGCCAGCTACAGTCGAACACAGTATGTGTTGAACCCCACCATCATTGTAGCCCATGCCACAGAGAGAAATGTTATGCATCTGTGTATATACAGCTGGGAATGGACCTGACCTAGCAGTATAGCTGTGTCAGTGTTGCGAACAACATACTGAATGGGCTTTGTGTGTGAGGTGTGTATCATAAGTGTATGGTCTGATGGATGATACCAGCATTGTCACCGCTATGTGAACATCCCCGTCCCCATAAATGAATACCTAGGCTGTGCTCAACACCATGATCACTGTGGAAGGGATGGTGCTGTGCAGTGCACCAGCTGACATGGTGATGACAGCAGGCACCGGAGGTAGTCATATGAGGTACCCATGTAAGGTCAGGGTACCATCCATGTGCACGGGATATCACCGTGTGGGCATATACAGCACTGTGTTGAACAATATTACAGCACATAGCACCTGTAAGGGGTAATGTTTATGCATGGATGTGCGATACCAGCATGCACAATACACACCCCCACCATGCAGCATGCTGCCTACCTTGCAGAAGGACATTGTCTACACCATGATGATGGACATGCGACATGTCCATATACCTATATAAATGACATATGTAATGGACAGCCATTGTCCTAATACTGGTTTTCCACAGGCTGGACACATCCCTGTGCCATATATGTGATATACCCTGCAATACCATGCAACCCTGTCCATCAAGGTTGCACGTGTCATCACAGTCATACATGGTGTGATGGCCACAGGGTACATGCACTATCAACTGACTGGATCAGTAATGTGGCACTGATGCACCTTGTGTTGTCACAATTGCTGTGTGACAGCATGTAAAACGTGCGGGCACATGCTATGTTTGACCATCCCTGCAAATGTCATATGAATAGACATTGTCCCATGTGTATCACATGTGCAATACAGGCGAGCCGTGGCAGGATGTTCAACACCCGTACAGTGCTGAGTAGATGTATATGGCAAAACACATGCATGTACAGGTGTCCATGTGTATGTGTGCAGTGTCACTGCTGAAGTCCATAACGGCTGCGTCTGTGCTGCTATGTGACATATACACAGCATTCAGGTGAACAGTAGTACTGTGGACACATCGGGCCAAGTGCAGATTGGTAAGAACACAGGTGCAGGCAAGTACACATGGCCACAGCAAGTTACCATCTACATGGAGTATGTACACTGTAATGAGTTGACGCAGAGATATGATATGATATCCACTGCATAACGGTGTGACAGGTGTGACAGAAACACATCAGCTGTGTCAGTGTCATGATGCTTTTCAAAGATTACTGTGCAGATGTAGTACATGTCATTGCAATGTATGTTCAGCGATATGCCAGTACATCAGTGAGAATGTGACCTGTCACCATCATTATGTCTTACAGATAATGCCACGTTCACGACTCCCAGCCTTCAGCCGCCAGGAGGATGATGTCATAATTCCATTGCTCCATGACAACTATGACATGCTGTTCAGCCATGTGCCACAGCATGCTCAGCAGCGGGATGACCTGTGGCAAGATATACGCAGGAGGGTGAATGATGTGGGTGGCAACAACCGCACCTAACAGCAGGTACGCAGACACTGCACGGACCTGATACGGCATGCGAAACAGCGTGCCACTGCAATTGCCAGAGAACAAGGTGGAACAGGTGGTGGGCCACCAACCCAGCCCACACTCACACCCACAGAGGAGCTACTGGCCAGTCTGGGGACACCCAGGGAACAGCATGCAGAAACACTAGCCACCATCGTGGAGGTGGGTGTCTCCCAACCAATGAGCCTGGAGTTGCCTGGTAAGTCAGTCCTGCATATGAGTATGATATCCAATGTAGTAGCAGATGTCACTGTACATCATGTAAAGTAACAACACATGCCAGGTATATGGGCACACAAGCTGCATACTACAGTATGCTATGTTGTGTATGCAGACATGTGCATACCATATGCTATCACACAGGTAAATGTGTTCACATGCACAGTGCAACCTGTGGCTGTCATACAGTCATGGATAATGTTTCTACTGTTGTGTCACCCCTATACAGGTACCTCTGGCACAGACACAGACATGGGTCTGTCGCAGGTGAGACTGTTGTCAGTATCAGGCATGTTACAGTGTAGAGTTATTTGCCATGTGGCCAGGTATAACATGCACACCTGATTTATGTTCCAGTCACGTTATACAGGTTGCACCACCAGACATACACACATGCCACCCATGTGCAATAGATACAACTGTTATTATACACCGGCATGAAACCACAGTACCTGTCAATGTGATATATGTGGTCAGCTATGCATACAACGGTGGAGGTGTTCTACAATGGATGCATATGTAGTATGCATTGGAACAACATTTGTGGTATGCACACAGTACCACACAGTGAGCTGTGATATGGGCAGCACACAGGTGTCACCATTGTGACATATGTCCCTGCATTGTGTGTTCACATTGTGACACGCCACCCGACATGTCTCAAGCATGTGGTGTTCTGTCTGCAATATTGTCACACCATCACATGACCTACATCCAACATAACAAACATCCACGCTGTTGTCTGCATAGCCCTGTGGATTGTGACAACTCTGACATGTATGGGTGTATGTCACATGGGACACCACAGACATGTGTACAAGATGCCCATCACACACAATTGTCCAAGACCCATTCACACATGGCCATGGGTGATAGCCACAGGCATGTTGCCACACAGTACTTCTGATGTGAATAGACCCCGTTGCACATTGTCCACACATAGTGCAATCATAGCCATAGTGGACCACTTGTACATTTGATGTGTTACACAGGACAACCGGAATGCCTGTCTGCAGCTACTG
This sequence comes from Protopterus annectens, assembly GCF_019279795.1. NCBI lineage: Eukaryota > Metazoa > Chordata > Ceratodontiformes > Protopteridae > Protopterus > Protopterus annectens. The sequence goes on from NC_056744.1 coordinate 1,262,595,391, forward strand.
GAGGTGTCACCGATGTCTACCATATACGATCTGTGGAACAGCATGACTGTGTTGCAGTCATGGCAATGCAATGCGTCCATGTTATGCATTGCACAGCAACATACATGCGTCATGTTGCCATGCAATGGCACAGTGCCTGTACTCCACACTGTATAGCTATGTACATGGCTCACACTAACCTCACCTGCACATGCACATTTGCTAAACATGCATTCTATCTGTAGGCTGTACACACAACACTGCACTGTGAAGCCCATTATGATGCTGTGCATGTGTCAGGACACCATTGTGTCAAACATGTATACATGTTACTGCACATGTCAGTGGATTACATGTCAAGGTAACGTCAGCCATGTGTACTGTTAACCTGTTCATGGCCACATGGTGTATCACGGTGATGCATGCAAACTACCATGATTGTGTGTACTGCATGACTACTGATATGACACCTGCTTGATGTAGTGTGCACCCCAGGGTGGTATGCATACTAACACTATTAATGTCTGAGCTGCATTCCCTGTGCTGTAGTACAGGAATGCTGCATGCCATCTGAAATATCACATGCATGGTGTGTCTGTGTGTGTCTGTGTGTAATGTACCTTACAGTATTTCTTTGCATTCACAGGTGGTGTAGGTGCGTTACCCTCCTGCGGTCCATCTGATGTTAGTGTCCCCACAGATACTAGCGGTGATGACCATATGCATGAGGTACAGGCAGGGTTATCAGGGGCTAAATCTGTGCCATTGGTTACCATCCCACCTATGTCCCCCTTTTCCCCGCACACAGTTCTGATGCCAACACATACCACATCACCGTTGCCCATAGAGGAAGGACAGTCAGCGTCTGTTGGCAGTGAACAGGAATGTGTGGTGGCTACAGAAGGTGTGACTACACACCATGTTGCCAGTGTAATGACTGGTGATGTGCCACACAGGCATGTGGCTGGTGCTGCTCATAGGAGGACCTCTGGCAGACATGCACCTGCAGTACAGGGCGCAGCAGCTGGTATCACAAGATGCATGTTCCAGACTGTAATGGCGGCACAGGCACGTGCAGAATGGCAGAACCAAGAAGGGCAGAGGCTGCAGAGGGCTGCAATCCATACCCTAAATGACAACATCCAGTCATTGGCAAATGCTCAACAGCAGATTGCTAATGTACTGGATAGGCGATTAGGTGAAATGGTTGGAATCCTCGACCGAGGCATGGCAATCCGCGAGCGTGAGCTGTCTGTGCTGGAACACCTGGTAGGGGTGAGGCATAGGACACGTGGGCGTAGGCCAGCAACACCACCTAGTGTAGGTCGACGTGTGCATGCCACCTCTCATGCCCATTCACATAGTGCTGGTAGCAGTAGCAATGCAGCTGGTGCTGCACTGTCCACACCAGGACACAGCAGGCCATGTGGACGTGGCCCTGGCCGGTCCCATCATGGACACGGTTCCAGCGGACATGTGTCATCGGACAGTAGCCACTCTGTACCTCCACCTGGTAGTGCCCGTGCAACCCCAGGCAGGCACAGGTCATGTGGCCGTGGACGGACACAGTGAGCTGTACAACCTGCACTGTACAGTCTGGGGCTGTCAATTATACCCCGTGTAGACATCACATATGGCTGAACTGTGTACACACATACCCACACACAGCAGACACAACTGTAGGGCTCCACCACATCCACATGCATTCTGCACAGACATGTCCAGTACACTCACCGGCTCTTACACACACACATGATGTTATCCATTGGTGCAGCCTATGCCCCTGGCAAACATATCACCCTGTGCATATGATGAAGCCTCTGCCGCATCCCTGTCATCCACACCATCAGTGCAGGGTTATGCAAATATATTCTGATGCCCAGGGTGGACAGGATAGTGAGAGGTGTATGTGATACCTGTGTATGCATAGCGTGGGATGTGTATGTTGCAGTGGTTGCGTATGAATACTGACAGATGCGTATGTGACATGGGTTGTGTACTGTCAACATGCAGCAGTCATACCATGTAGTGCAGGTGCAGCATGCATTGTGATGTGTTCACGGTATGTGTGATGGTTACATGTGTAGCACCATGTTGGTTCTGATACCTGAATCCCTCCTATGGTGTACTCGCATGTGCCTACAGGGAGCACTGTTATCGGTCCCCCACGAGTAGCTGTGGATTACTCACAGGCACATCTGGCAATATCAGCATACTACATGTACCCTCAACCTGACTGGACACCTACATGACACACATGTCCGCACATATACTGCACCTGACACATGTGGTCAGTGCCACAGGCTACAGTGGACAGAGACGTCACATACATAGCAGGACACACTACAGGTATTGTGACATGGTGCAGGTGTTGTACACAGTGTGATGGCCACTGACTTGAAGTGTCACTTGTCAGCTGTGGGGCATGCTGTGCAGCAGTAGGACCCTGGAACAGTACAGGAACATGGTCGCAATCACGGGCTGTACACCACTATGACGCACACCCCATAGTGTGTAGATGGGGACACCTGCCTGTGTGGTCAGCACCCTCACAATACTATGCACCCACACGCCATGTCACAGGGAGCGGACATGCACAGGTAGCCAGTATGGCTCACACCTATGGCATCAACAGGGTTGTGCAATGCAGCACCAGTACGGGATAGTCACCATGTGTGGTTAGTGTTCTTTCACAACAGTATATTAGCATACACCCTCACACCAAGCAGCAGACATACAAACATGTAGACACACACACATTGTGGTGACCACACATGTGTACACAGAGAGACAACGTGTTGCATGTACTGCACCATCCAAATTCATGCTCCCCACACTGAGGTATGTACAGATCTCTACTATGGTGTACAGGGATGTGTAGCAAGTGGGACATATTCCCCCCGATATGTGGCATACATGGGCACACATTCATGCACACATGTCAGTGCTGGGAATACTACACCTGCCATATGATACGTGTGCAGGCATGCAGCGGTATGTAGTGCATTATGTGTACCAACACTGTATCTGGCGGATGTGCTGATATATGCACATGGGAGGTGGTAGGTGTTACAGTTGCCATGTGACATACAGTTGATAACACCTGACCACTGGGTATGCATTATGTCAGCACTGTCATGTAACAGCGACATAGCATACTGTATGCACATGGCAGGGTAGGATGGTGTGTGACACAACTGTGAGCCACCACCTGCACACATGCATGTAGACAGGTGTTTAAACACATTATGTACACACATACCTCCATACGTGCTGTTTGTATGCCACCGTATAACGGCCCCTATGATGGGTATGCATGTGGTAGGTTGTTGCAACTATGTTATGGACATCGGCCACTGCTCATGCATGGCTGCTCCATGCACAGTACACATGTCACATGTGTCTCCTGTTGCCATGCTTGTATGCATTGCTACTTTTTGACATGTGTGTTGACATACATAAAACATGGACTGTGGTATGATATCACAGCTGTCACAGGCAAACAATACAAGGGTATGTGTCCCAGTCAACACTGCTACACCCTGTAGTGGGAGCATTCCACAGACATGGGTCCACCTTCCATTCATGTGTGTAACACTGAGTACGCCAGTGTTATGCATGTGGTACATCACAGGCTTTGTATGTGTCATGTGTGCAGTCCATGCACACATCCAGACAATCACATGTATGACATATCCAGACGTTTGTTCATTGTGGTACAGCAGCAGTCATGTGTCACAGCTGTGTCAGGGCCGTGGTATGTGTGGAGCCGACCTGTCCATGTATACTGATATAAGTGGACTACATCACACATGTTGGATCATTGTTAGTACATGTGTACTCTGCACAACTGGTGTACACTGCTATACAAACCTGTGGACATATGTCACATGCTGTTGTTGGACCGTGAGGCTTACTGCTGCACCAATGACATGGTGCTGGCATGACAGCTACAGTGTTCACTGCAGTGTGTACATGTGTGACCTGCACCCGTGACACCTGTGATGTCATCTGTGTGTGTACAAGTAACTGCATGTGTGACCACCCTGTGTGTGTGGACAGCTTTACCTTACTGTGACCTTCTGTGTGTACATTCCATCTGCATGCTGGACAGCACTTAGCAAATGCTAAGTGTGTGAGCATGCCCAGTAAGCAGTTGTGCAGATGGACACACAGTACATTGCACACTGCGCCTTCTGTGATTATACCCGTGTGCATGCATGTTTCATCCCACATTCTTTCTTCATGATTACACCATGTGTGTGTGTTGCTACATCCCATCTGCATGTTGATGGCACTTAGCAAAATGCTAAGTGTGTGAGCATGCCCAGTAAGCAGTTGTGCCCTTCTGTGATTATACCCCGTGTGCATGCATGTTTCCCCTTTGCAACTGCTAAGTGTGTGAGCATGCCCAGTTTGCTGTTGTGTAAGTGGACACACAGTACATTCCACACTCTGCCCTTTCATGATTACACTTCATGTGTATGCCTTCTGTGTGTACACTCCATCTGCATGCTGGATGGCACTTAGCAAATGCTAAGTGTGTGAGCATGCCCAGTAAGCAGTTGTGTAGATGGACACACAGTACATTGCACACTGCGCCCTTCTGTGATTATACCCCGTGTGCATGCATGTTTCCCTTTTGCAACTGCTAAGTGTGTGAGCATGCCCAGTTTGCTGTTGTGTAAGTGGACACACAGTACATTCCACACTCTGCCCTTTCATGATTACACTCCATGTGTATGCATGTTTAAGTGTGTGAGCATGCCCAGTACGCCATTCATGGACACACTGTACATTCGACACCAACGTCTGATACTAGGGTTGTAGCCATGGCCATTGACATCCTGTATAGCCATGGTGGCCATCCAGGTGAATTATATAAAGTTGCTATGCCACAATGGATGCCTACATCAAACACACTGGTTGCTCTCTCAAAGGGTGTACTGTCTGTGGTTCATCCCGTATCCATTTTGTGATGTAGTGTTCCGTAGGTAGTTAGTATTCCCGAGTGCAGCACTGCCGTGTTACTGTACGTCCACCTTGGGATAGTAACCTGCTGTGTGACTGCTCACTCTGTAATCATTCCCTATCGGCATCCTTGCCTTTGTGGATGATATCACCCACCTAGAAGTATGCCTCTGACAGTGCTGTGCTCAGTAATCTCGGTAGCGCATTTTGTAAATGCATCATGCTGTAGTGTGACCATGTAGGTAGGTGTAGGTTCAACTCCTGGCCCTTCCAAGTGTGTGTGTGTGCTTCCAGCTGCTTTGAGTGACAGTAGTGCTTTTAGATGCCTCACAACACATACATTTGCTATCAGCACCTATTCCTTTGCGGATGATGTCACCCACCTAGAAGTATGCCTCTGACAGTGCTGTGCTCAGTAATCTCAGTAGCGTGTTCTGTAAATGCATCATGCTGTAGTGTGTTCATGTAGGTAGGTGTAGGTTCAACGTAAATGCATCATGCTGTAGTGTGTTCATGTAGGTAGGTGTAGGTTCAACTCCCAGCCCTTCCAAGTGTGTGTGTGTGTGTGTGTGTGTGTGTGTGTGTGTTTCCAGCTGCCTCTGGAGACAGTAATACTTTTAGACGCCTCACAACACATACATTTGCTATCAGCGTCTATTCCTTTGTGGATGATGTCACCCACCTAGAAGTATGCCTCTGACAATGCTGTACTCTGTAATCTCGGTAGCGCATTCTGTAATGCATCATGCTGTAGTGTGTTCATGTCGGTAGGTGTAGGTTCAACTCCCAGCCCTTCCAAGTGTGTGTGTGTGTGTGTTTCCAGCTGCCTCTGGAGACAGTAATGCTTTTAGAAGCCTCACCACACATACATTTGCTATCAGTGTCTATTCCTTTGTGGATGATGTCACCCACCTAGAAGTATGCCTCTGACAGTGCTGTGTTCAGTAATCTGAGTAGCGCATTCTGTAATTGTGTCATACTGTAGTGCAATAGGGTAGGTAAGTGTAAGGTCAATTCCCATGCCTGCCAGATGTGTGTGTGTGTCTATGCTCCCGGCCGCATGGGTTCGTAGGTTATGGTTTTAGATGCTTCGCAACACACATATATCCTGCTGACATCTCCGTGTTTGCGGATGTTGAGATGCACCTAGTGGAATGCCTGTGTGTCTGCTGTGGTTAGCGACCTCCATAGCGTGTTCTCTACGTGCATCATGCTGTGGTGTGATAGGGTAGTGATGTGTAGGTTCCACTACCGGCCTTGCCACATGTGTCTGTCTGTATCTCTCTCGATGTATTTATATATACATATTTTATGCCCATAGCGCTGCTCTTGCATGGACAGCTGTCTGTCCCATGTATCGCATATTTGCACAGCTTACAGATAGCAATGGGGTACGATGCAAATCCAAACATTGTCCATGCAACGTCCGTGTTCCGGGAGGTGTTACACACTCTTACAGACATCTGCTGTATATCTTGGCAGACAGCTATCCTTGCTGTACTGTCACTGTACTCGTACACGCCATAGACTTTGTGTATCATTGCCTGTTTATGATGTGTGTATGTCTATCTGAGCTGTGTGCATGGTCGTGTGTATGTCCCACTATAATCATCTGTACAGGTGTCGCCAATATAGGTAATTCATGTAGACTGCTGTTTAATTTGACATATCAGCACATACCTGCGGACAGTACTGCACTTCCTACTGCAGCACATTTCATCATCTTGCAGTGGATAATAATGTTTCCACACACATGTATCTGTTTCTGTTCATAACACTCCACCTCACGGAGCATATATCTGGACAAGGCCTTATGTGATAGTGGGACACTCAGGGCCAGTATTGACATGTTGCTCTTACAAACATTGATAGTGAGCACAATGATATGTTATGCATGAGTATGGCATTTCTGTCTGATTTGGTGTCTTCATCACATGTTTGTCATTGTTTCCTGTCATCAGTTATCATGAGAGTGCCAGACTGTTACTGTTACGTGGAACACAGCAAACATATGAGGCATAACTCTACACAGTCTGCGTACATCTGTACAATTGCAGAGTATGAGTATATGTCTGATACAACATATCAACTTTCTGACTACTATACACACAGTGTATGGTGGCATGACAGCCCACATGCCATTACTTTGTATTTGCAGGACACACCCACACAGACAGTTGTATTCCTCACACAGGTCTACATCTGCTTATCCACACTAATTGTTCTTTCATGTACCATATGTGTGCATCGTATTTGCGCTTTCCGTCAGTGGCAGGGCTCACGTACGACTATGGGGGTCTGGAAATTGTTATGTTGACACTTCATGACACACTGGGGACACTTTACCTTTGTGTCTACTTACCTTCCACATTGACCTTCGCAGGGCATATGTTGTCATTCACATTTTCCGGGGTATGACTTATACATGTTTGCCCATTTGTCCTGCTGTCTTTCTTCTAACCTGTCCGCCTAGTATCACCAGTTCAGTACATGTATTTTGGACAGGTTAGCTCCTTCATACCCTTGACCTGTTGTCATTATGTGTACACACCCTGACGTTTGACCTTTGCCCTTGTTACATTAGTAATTAGTATTAGTATTGAAGAAGGGTTCTGCCCGAAAGCTTTGCTCTGTATTAAACTGGTTTTTCCTACCAAGTTTTCTTTTTTGGTTCAACCCTTGTTACATTTCACATAGTGATGTGCCTTTCTAGCTGATTGCTGTCTAGGCATTACGGACTGTGCGGTAGGTGATAGTGACTGATATTTCCATTGCATGATTAGTAACACTCATAACATCCGTATTCATGGCTACACCAGTATTCGCACAATGGTCTGACTTTGTATGGGGTATTTATAATATAGTCCCTATCTGTATTTCCTGTACTATGCCTTACTGCAGCTGTGTTATTCTGACAGTTTTCCAGTTATGGGTACCATCTTGGTCGTACGCATGTCCATCCATGGGAATCACCTACAGGACACTGATATAGGGCTGTACATATTTCCAAATTGCTTTCCGCATTATCCAGTGGATACTTTGCACCATTATTGAGAATAAAGGCATGTGCTATACCCACATCCCTCCCACGGGGCGGGCCTACGAATTCTCTGCCAAACAACACCTAGGCCCATTTCTGCATACCCAGGTTCCCATGCCTGACAACCCTCTACGGTACACATTACACATTGTTAATGTGTGCGGTACTGAGATGTGGACGCACTTATATGCACTCCCCACTCTAGGGATATCAGTTCATACATCATGCATTTCATGGACACATGTGTCATCACCCTTGCACCTGATTCTAGTGCATATACAGCTGATTCGTATTTGCGGCTGTCACGTCTTTTGCGTCAATCACAGCAGGTACTGCGAATGTATAAATTTTTTGAGTCCTACAATGAACACCAATATGCATGTTTAAAGTGTAGAACTTGCTGGACTGTCACTTTCTGGCCAATGATTTTGACTGCTGCTGTATATTCCCCATTCGTGGATGTCTGTCTGTCTACCCATATTAGCTATTACTTGGCATATTTATATCCATGTGTCATATATACGGGACATAGGTCTGTTGTGTGTACATATATACATGTAAACTCCTCGTTTCATACCTTGCTTTGTTAATGTCTGTGGATTACCTGTGTACACACATCTATAACCATACCATACCTTTCCACTGTACAGATACTGGCAGAGTGTACGGATGGTTGACCCTTTATCTTAGGTGTGTTTTACATTAACCTGTGTCTATCTGGCAATTTGCTGGCATTTCAGTTGAGACTTACGGTGGCACCTTCTGACAAGTAGTTCAGGTTACGAATGCATACCCTTCGTCAATCCCTGCTACTAACACACCCGTTATTCTATCCACTTTCTATGTTTGCTTTAGCACATATCTTGTGTTTCTCACTATTTGCATCAGTACTTTGCGTGGCATTGTCCGGTTCCATACTTTCAGAGGCTGACAGTTTTGAGACATGTATGACTAACATGGGGGAAACAGCATTAATTTACTCTGCAGTGAGCGGATCACACACGCACAGGCGCACTTTCATTTCCTTATTGTGGGTTACGCGCAGGCACACATGCATATCCGTATTCTGGGTTACATATGTTTACTGAGTCTTTGTGCTTACGTGGCCTGTATTAGTTGTGACAGTACCAGTAACATATCTCTGATCCGGTTAACGGACGTATGCGAAACATACTTTCACCTTTACATATCTAACTGTCTTTACGGCACAGACGCATTAATTACACATTCACAATTATATGTTCTATACTCGTAATTCAAATGGGACTGCATTCACATTGGCCGGTTGCTGTGACCACTACACGTTTGGTGTTCTGTCTCATTTATATGCATACCCATGGTACATAGCTACATTAACATATTCCCCCCCCGCACTCACTTACGTCACAGGCATCCATTCTCCTGCTGGGAAAAGTGTGGTACTACATGTTACACATTCCCTATTCCCTAATGCTCTGGACCCAGGCTGCATATGGCGTAACCGCAGGGATATTCAGAACACAACGGCTTATAGTCCCGACACATACAGGTCTTTAATTGTCAGGGTGTTCCTGTGGTGCTCTGGGTTTGGTCTTGTCCGCCTAGTGTACAGAACTGCCCTGACCGTGTACGAATGTCAGATGAGGCACATGGGCACGGTTTGTCCATGTTTATGATACCATGACCCCCCATTATTATTCCAAACCGTGCACGCTGATTGGCCAGCGTGCCCGTTGTAAATCGAGTTATACTAATGGAAAAAGGTCCGGTCACCCGGACTTTTTTCCATTAGTATAACTCGGTTTATAAAACCTGTCTCGCTATGTTAGATGGGTTTAACATAGCGAGACAGCTTTAAAATAAGCAACGGAGATCTCTGTTGCTTATTTTAAAGCTGTCTCGCTATGCTAAACACATTTAACATAGCGAGACCGGTTTTAAAGAGAAAGCAAGATCTCCGTTGCTTTTTAGTGTTTCGCTATGTTAAATGAGTTTAACATAGCGAGACATAAAAAGCAACGGAGATCTTGCTTTCTCTGTTGCTTTTGCCCACAGCTCTGATGTACTGCGCAGGCACGCAGTACATCAGAACTGCAGCGGATGCCAGACATCTGCGGAAGGGCAGCAAACAGGCATTATACTATGCCATTATTTAAGAGAATTAATAGTTTCTTTTCTTAAATAATGTCATGGTATAATAGCAATAACTCACTTCTGGGTGTGGGTAATGCTGTATTTACCCATGGTTGGCTTTGTTTGGTCCCTAGGCTTCACCCTCGGGACCAAACCACGCCAACCGTGGGTAAATCCAGCATTACCCACACCCAGGCGTGGGTTATTGCTATAATATTCAATCTGTGTTTACAGACACGGGTGTTTGGACAACTGACAATAGCTTATGCTGTTGGCATACAATGATGTGGGTGGTGCTGGTTATCATACATATTGCATGTTGTGCGTTGTTCCCATTCACATTTGACTATTCCCTGTAGTCATTCATACATGGATATTTATGTAGCACATGACTGAACTATGTATTACCTGCAGGTATGCTGTGTTACAGTGAACATATGTGACGGTTGGTTACAGTATATATGTGTACATACCACTGTAATACTGGGGACTACCACACATCCTTCACAGCATTTCATGCGTATGTACATACTATTATTCAGTGACCTGTAGAAGGTTGTGAGAGCACTGATTACATGTGTCCCTATTTGTGCATGCATCGTGTTAGTCTTTGTCCAGCTTTTGTTGCTGTCATAGGTTGGACGGTGGTGTTGGTGTGTGATTGGGTTGTATTTATACTGACGATACTTCAGTGGGGGGTAGGGTTAGCACTTGTTCCTCTTTGCGGTGGAGGCCCCATTTTGGACATTTGTGTCCTGCGTCAACACTTGACACGTGCCATATGTCCTGTGATATTAACACAGTAGTATATTTCTTACCTTCGTTACTACTTGCATGTTAGAGGCATTTTGTATCTGGTACACATGACTATTATATTGGATAGCTTAAGCTATTCACATGCTATGCAATAACCTTTCATTCTGGGATATACGTGTTATTCTATCCTTTGCATTGGCTGTGGGTGTTTTCCCATGCAAATCCACACATATCTACAAGTGATGTCCCACCTTGACAATCTGTACATGTGGTAACCCTGCTGGGGTGACCTGCATGGTGGACAGCTGTTCCACCCTGTGTATTATGTTTTGCATGTCTGCATAGCTACTCATCAGTACCGTGGCTACACATAATGCTTTGTCCAGATGTGTACAGTTATGGACACCGTGGCGTGTGAACACCTATGGGGTTTCGACAGGTCAGTAACCACACGCGGGATGTACACATTCTGCTGACACATTCACATGCAGCCATTTGGATTTCAGTACCTGGGATGGGATGTTGACATATGTGGGGTACATATTTGCAAGCCTGTCACTGCCTAGGACAATACTTCCTACTACATATGGGGTATACCCACTCTGTGTAGGTGTACAGCTGCGCAAGGCTGCTAGCTGGATTAGGTGGACATTCGGACATGGGTGCGGGTTACGTGCTATAAAGGGGTTGTTGTGTAATACATTTGCATGCATGGGTTCTGCTTCTGGATATTCCGATTCGGCATATGCCATCCTATGTGTATGTGACGGTTACGTTGCTGTGTATAGCACATTTTACTATACATATGTTTGTGTGTGTTTGGGATGCAATTTGGGATGTCTAGTTTCTTTATGGTTGTCATATGGCCATGACTGCCCAGCTGTCTACTATCACTACCACTGTGGGACTGCTGGTGATCATGCCCATGGGGCTAGTCGTGTGTATTTGCGGCATGCTGACATGATGCAGTACACCTCCACTGGGTATGACTGCTGACAGTGCACTACGTAATGGACACAGTATTCTAAGTATCATTTGTTCCATGAACGGGAACATTTTGTATTTCGTGCATTTATGTTTGTTTCTCCATTTTGTGTGGACGGGTAATGTGTAGCATACTTTGCATATGTTTCATTATCCATGGACACTGATAGGTGCAGTTACTATTGCAGGTGGGCTGTAAGATTCAGCACTTTAGGTTGCTCATCGACAGCCGACTTGGCCACGCCTCCGAGCGCAACCTAGTTAGGCTCCCTGGACTCGCGCACGTGCCCTATGCACGTGGTTGTGGTTGCAGCGCACACTCATTACTATGCATGTGGCGCTGCTACGCCATTTATATGCTGTACGGCCAGTGCAAGCCTTACACCGGCCTTGCACCGAGCTTCATGAATCCGGGGGAACGTGTTGTTTTGACTTGAAAGCTTTGCACTTGTCATTTTACTGTTGTATTAATAAATTACAGATGGTTAAGCCCTCACTCGTTTTTTTTTCCTTTTAGACTTATTTGCTGCTTTGGCCTTATTTGAACACTAAGGGTATCTATTCATTTGTTTGTCTGTTTTTTTAAAGATGAGTTAGAAAGTGATCTATGTGCCCTTTTGATGCCAAAGGAAAAAGGTTCAGGCAGGTTCAAAGTTTTGGGCAGCCAGGTATTAAGACACTGAATCATACTGTCTCCCTCTTCTTTTTCAGGAATCCCATAAATCCAGATGTTATTCCTTCTACATCTCTTCTCTAGGTCTTCTATTTTATCTTGGAATACATTGTTTTGTTTCAGAAGAAATTCAGTGTTATTCTCATTTTCAAGTGTTCTTCAACCAAAATCAGACATTGTCTCTTCTATACTCAAGATTTGTAATGATTGTTTGAGAGATTCACTCAGCACTTCGACTTATTTTTTACATTCCTGTTTAAAACTGTCCATTTTGCTTTCTAATTTATCTGCCTTTACAGATCAATGAAGTTTGGCAACAAACTAAGTTGACCCAGGACACCTTCATGAGGGGGTTAGGTTAATATTAGGGGGAGTTAAGTCGGTAGGGCAGGTGAAAGGGTTAAGTGGCGGCAGGGATGGTTGGGATGAAATGAGATAATGATGAGGTGGGGCTTAAGAGGTTTAGTCTAGTGTAGTTGGGTTAAGCAATCACATTTTGGCGTGAAGTTGCTACAGTGGAGGTGTATGTCCATAATGACCTTAGGTACTGCTGCTATGGTCAGGTAGGCCTGGTAGCTTGGCAGAGGTAGGTAAGGTTAGTTAGTCATGGTTTGGGGGATGTGCTAGTATTTGTTGTTGTTTATTACAGGGTCATTTGTCTGTGAATTGGCAGATTGTTCAATGTTTCTGCTGGTTCAGTTTGAAGGAATTATGGTTAGGAGCTGTGGGGGTGGTCGTTCAGTCTGAAGATCTGAGGGGAGGCTTTCTTGCTGTATTACTTTATTACATATGGTCAGCAGTACTGTCGTACTCTAGCTGAGGCCTTTCATATGAGTTTAAGGAGTTGGTTACGTTACTGAGCTGTTGAGTTATAAATATGTGCAAGTTGGCTCTGTTTAAATTAATGTTGTGAGGCAGTTGGAAAGCCGTTGTCATGTTGCGGACCCAATCCGCTTGGAGGGACATTGCTGGAGCATGTTTTATGCCTTCTTGTGGCATGGTGGTATTTGCTGGACTCGCAGGTTATGGGTTGTGGTGTTTTGCAGGTGCCAGTGCAGTGTTACTCTTTGTGCATGCACAGATGCCATTGTTTAATAGACTGAGAGGTATCTTATTTTGTTTCTGAGTTGGGCTGAGATTGTGGTCCACTCTGTATTTTCCACTGGTGCAGTTGGACTAACTTAGTCAACAAATGTAAAAAAAAAAAAAAAAATGTAAATGGTATTCTAACGGTGGTACATGTAGGGTGAAGGCAAATCCTGATACTATAGCAATGTCCTAATTATAAGAGCAATATTTAAAATGAGTTTTTTTTTGTTGCTTTGTCCCCCCATCATGGCCAGCTTGGTCCAGATTTTGTATGCTAAGAGGTTGAGAGGTATGCGGTGTTTGGCTTGTTCAGTTTGGTTTTCCCCCTCCCCCCTTTCTTTTCTTTGTTTCTTCAGCAAAGTAGTTTGTTTTGGGGTTGCTTGGCCCATGTGGTAATTCTTGTTTAGGTTGTTTGGGCCTGTTCAAGGGCATTTAGTCTGTCTGTTGGCAAACTGGTATAAAAAAAAAAAAAATGGGAAGGAGAAAGAAAGATTTGGTCATGTGGGTGTTTGCAGTTGAGCTGCGAACACTTTTGCATGACATCGGCTCTCCAGCTAGATGGTTCTTTTTGGGGCATGCGTGATAGCCTGGTTGAATTATCTTACTTGACAGCTCTGACTGGGGTGTTTCTCACGTGCGCGCACACACACACATGGACCACAGGCAGACACCATGCTGATTAATTAATTAATTAATTAATTAATTAATTATTCATTCGTTCATTCATCCCCCCCATGTGTGGATGCGAATACAGGTGGCAAGTGTGTGGATTTGGGCAGCAGTGGGTGTGTGGGAAAACTATGAGATGTAGGTGCCGAGTGGATGGAGTTGGTGGTGTCACATGGTGCGGGCCCGGTGGGCTCTGTCCTTCTGAGGCCAGTAATATGGTTTGTCAGTGATCAGTTGCTAGTGGATGGAAATGTCTTATGCCTTTTTTCCAAATAGGCTTTTGATTTGAGGTGAGCCTGACAATAAGTGAGGCTAATGGAATGGTTGTCAGTGCTTGCTATGTTTGCTGTGTGTACAGTGTATTGAGATGTGCAGATTAAAGCTGTTGGATGCCCTATCAGTTTTGCATCTTGCTTGATGGAGCCATATAGTTCCTATGTTGTCTGCTAGTTGGAACCTTCCCATTCGGTTCTTTGTTGTTTGTTGCTGTTTGCAGTTGGCGAGAGAGTGAGCATTTATGGAGCCTTTTGTTCTGACTTGTTTGAAGCAGCAGTTATGTGGATCAGTTGACAGGCTGATAATAATATCAAAGGGAAGTTTTGCTGTTCATCAGAGGGATAAAGCAATGGGTGAGTGTATAGATTAAAAAAAAAAATGATGGAAGTCCTCTGTTTTTGTTTGGAATTGGCAGTCCCTGGGCTTCTCGCTGGTGGGAGGCAATCGCTACTTTGCTACTGGCATCATTAAATCAACTTGACTTGCGTCTAGTTTGCCAATTCTATTACTTTAGGAATGCATGGCATAGAGGTTCTGGATTTACTGTGAAGGAGTTCGTAATGGGTGTTTTGGACATGGAGATATCCATTTGTCGGTGTTAAGATATGAAACGTCATCATAGCTACTGAGATGTTACCACAAGATGTGGTTGGTGATTTAGGACTGGCAAGTACTCCATTTGGTTTAAATTGAAATTTCAGTGTCTGCTTGGCAAGAAAACTGTTTTATTTACAATTCAAGGTCTGATGGGATTGTTTCTCTCACTCATTGCCGGTGTTCACTTAATGGGGGGGTAGATGGAGCAGACATTGCTACATCAGTTTACTCTGTCAGGGGAGGGGGTATGTGTGCATGAGTTTCACATGTTGGGAGTTTTATTTTTTTTATCACTGGTGTTTGATAAGGGGAGACGAATCTTTGGGTTAGGACAACTTTGGTTGATTATTGGCTCGTGGTGTTGGCACATACCTCGTTGGTGAACCTTTGCAGTTGGCTCGATTAGATTGAGGCCTTTTGGAAGTGGTAATTATGGTGACTGAAATGTTTGGAGTACAGCTAGAGCTTGTCCAGATTTCTTGCTCTAAGTGGTTGGGAGGTATGGTGGCCATACTTTGGACTGTGCAGATGCTGCAAGAGAGCAGGGTTTCGACTCACAGGTTTGCTAGAGTAGATAATTTTGGTAGGTATGGATCCTTCATTCCAGTTCAGAAAATGGAAGGTCAAACATTTGGTGCCATGGTGTGTGGTAATACGTTCGATTGTTTAAAAAAAGGGGGGGGGGTTGGCACATATCCGATTCATGCTACTACACATGGATATGAAATTGCATGTAGTGACAACAAAGGGGTTGTTTGATGCTGAGTTTTCTTTTCCAGCATTTCTGTGCTTTTTCTGGAACTCCGGTAGCAAAAGTCCTTATTCTATTTTTGTTTTGTTGCAGGCTGCCGAGGAACACATTTTGAGTGGACATTGATTGGTGACCTGAATTGAGGGAGCTCAGAAATTTATGGAGGTTGTTCAATGGAGGTCTCTGTTCCTTGATTGGTGTGCAATGTGGTCACAGACGGGGGAGTGTGCAGTGAACAGTTGGCAGTGCCTTGTCGGAAATGGTTTGGAAGATGGTAGTGTGCCGAGTACCAGGGGTGGCGATACAGTGAATTAGCAGAGGATGGAAGCAGTAGCGAGCAAAGATGCTACATAGGGGGAGCTCAAGGTCATAACAGTTATTGACTTAAATTGCTGAAGGGCAGAAGGCATCATCCAGTGGGCTGAAAGGCGATCTGAAAGGTAACGTTTTGATAGGTTGGATGTTTTGCCACCTAAATGGGGCTCAAAGTGGGTATGAGTAATCACCTTATTAAGACATATTAGAGCTCTGTATTCAATTAGTTGGAGTTGATTATTGCATTGGTATAAGGGGCAAGTAAGGAAGAGGTAGTTGGGGGGTCAAGTGGGTAATGGGTGCGGGATGGTTATGGGGAGTGTGGGGATCCCAGGGGATGAGTAGTCATGGCATTCATAGGAGCACAGGGCTTATTAGGCTAAACCCCTATGGCTCTTGCAAACCAGTGAAGTTCAACCCTTGCTTTCTTAAGAACCTTGGGGTGGTTGTATTTACTCATTCAGTGGTTGAACCATATTTATGGGAGGACCAGTGAGGTGTTTGATAGGATGCTGGAGTTTGTTCCTCAAAGGTGGTGTCTTTGGGGTGATAAATTTGTCCCTTGGGTAGGTAGTGTTAATGCTACATCACAGGTTAAGGTTTTACAGACTACCACAAGGATCATTTCACTTGGTGTTTGGGTCAATTTTGTGAGTAGAGTTTTAAGAAGCATGGCAGGTAGGTGGTTGGTAGGGTAGTTTTAGAACTGGAGGCATTGTTACAGGGGAGTTAGAAAGCTTAAAAGAAGCTTGGCTGCAGGATAAGGCTGCGGTAGGACAGGTCTTAATTGCCTACTAGTGGTATAGGTAATATAAGGAAAGAGCTCTCCAGGGGAAAGGCCAGGGCCAAACAGAGGTTAAGAATGGTTTGGTAATGAGTGACTTGGGGGTGTTTATAGCTGGGTATTTAGAATATTTCATTGCTGCGCATAGGTGGGTTTTCGGGAACTAGGTCAAGGGGTGCTGGTTTTCTGCCAGCTAAGGTAGGACATTAAAGTTGGAGTTAGACTGTTCCCTACGGTAATGGAGTTGTTGCGCATATAGAACTAGGTAGTGGGTGGGCTAAGGTGATATGCTATGGTTAACAGGGTCTTGAGTGTGAGACTTGCTATTAGTTGTTTGACTGGGTGCCGTCTTAAGTTCAAGGGGTTATAGTTTGTGGTTTTGTTGTGGTTATAGGCTGTCAATACATTCAGGTTGAGCCATGATTTCAGCTTTGAAGGCAGTGGGCTAAAAGGGTATGTGTTCTTTTGGTGTGGTTGTTCCGGTGTTACAACGGGGTCAGGATAATCATACTTTATTTAGTTTCATTAGGGTGTGTTTCAGTGATGGCATGGCAAAGGGGTTTATGACAGGATTCTAAGGTGCTTTACAGATGATGGGTACACCAAATGATATTTGGCTTGACCCCTCCCTTTATGGGAAGTGGATTGAACAATTATGGATAGAAGGGAGGGGAAACAGCCTGGTCAGGCTGGTTGGTGGAGAAGAGGGATAGGCTTGCCCTCTTCTGTTCCCCCTCTGATTTCTGGATGTTCATTTCAAGGATCTGGGGAAAGGAAATGAATAGTTGGAGGAAGCTTGCTGAATAGATAAGCATGCTGAGGTAAGGATGGTGCTTATTTGGTGGAAGGTAATTCAATGGATGGTGTATGAAGTGAGTTGGGATGCTGCTTCATAAGTAAAGTAAGCGAGCAGGGGTATGGCCCCTGCTTGTTGGGCAGGGTGAGTAGGTACGCTGAGGTACGCTGCCCTGATCAATGAATGGTGTATGAAGTGAGATGGGACTCTGCTTCATAAGTAAAATGAGTAGAGGTATGGACGCTGCTTACTGGGGCAGGGTGAGTAGGTACGCTGCCCTAATTAACATTACAAGGATGTTATGCTGTATTTAGAATCAATTATATCATGAATAGTTGTAATTAATAAAATTGGTGATCAAAGCTATGTTATGGAAATTTAATAAAGGTTGTCAAATGTCATTTGGTGTGTTGTGTGTATTGAAGGGGACCGGGACAAATAAAGTTTGGCAACAAACTATGTTATCCCGGGACATCTTCTTGGGGGGTGGCTAGGTTAATATTAAAGGGAGTTAAGTGGGTTGGGGAGGTGAAAGCGTTTAGTGGAGGCAGGGATAGTTGAAAGGAAGTGAGATAATGATGGGGAGGGGCTTAAGAGGTTTAGTCTAGTGTAGTTGGGTTAAGCAATCACATTTTGGCGTGAACTTGCTACCCACCCCCCCTTTTTGTTGGTGGGGACTAGGGTTATTTATCTGTGGGGGTAGGTAGAGAAGAGGGATAGGTTTGCCTTCTTCTGTTCCCCCTCTGATGTCTGGATGTTCATTTCAAGGATCTGAGGAAAGGAAATGAGTAGTTGGAGGCAGCTTGCTGAATAGATAAGCATGCTGAGATAAGGATGATGCTTATTTGGTGGAAGGTAATTCAATGAATGGTGTATGAAGTGAGATGGGACTCTGCTTCATAAGTAAAGTGAGTAGAGGGATGGACACTGCTTACTGGGGCAGAGTGAGTAGTTACGCTGCCCTCATTAACATTACAAGGATGTTATGCTGTATTTAGAATCAATTATATCATGAATAGTTGTAATTAATAAAGTTGTTGATCAAAGCTATGTTATGGAAATTTAATAAAGGTCATCAAATGTCATTTGGAGTGATGTGCGTTACTGAGGGGGACAGAGACAACTGATGTTACTTAGTATAGCCTGTATGTCTTTTTTCATAGAACTGTCCTGTAGACTG
This sequence comes from Protopterus annectens, assembly GCF_019279795.1. NCBI lineage: Eukaryota > Metazoa > Chordata > Ceratodontiformes > Protopteridae > Protopterus > Protopterus annectens. Next base: position 1,262,614,363 of record NC_056744.1, read on the forward strand.
GGCTTAGAGTGGCGCATTCTGAGACAATGAGTTCTTTCTACTTATCGTGACAGGAAAAAGAAAAGAAAAGAGATTCAAACTTGTTATTTTTTGTAGGAAATGTTTCAGCAGATGTTCAGCTATAAATCCATTTAGCTTTGAAACATTTTGAGTTATTTTAGCAAAAATCCTGTCAGAGATGTTAAAGTGAAGCAGATGTAAAAAAGCAGTGCTGTTAACAGCTCACCATTTTGCCCAAGCCTCTGTTAATATACATTTCTGATGACTGTGATTTGCAAGACAGAAAAAGTAGTGATTGCAGTAATACACATCATTTGTTGTGGTAATACTGCCTGCAAAATTACTAATGTCAAAATTACACACATTTGAGTTATTTCATTTCTTTTGCCCATACACTGAAACATAGTAACACTAGAGTGTGAGAGTGTGTTTATATATATGTATGTGGGTTTCCTTCAGAATCTCAAACTACTGAAATCCCGAATTTCAGTAGCCCGAGACGACAAGTGTGAAAGTGCAGAATACCAAAAGCCCAGAAGTGCGAAATTCAAAATCCCGAAGTTTGGAGATTTTGAATTAGCGGTTCTGGTATTGGGATGTGTGAGTGGGTGGTTGGAGATGTAAGTAAGTGTATGTGTTTTACAGGTTTTGGGTAGGGGCTTTAGTGTACCTCTGTGTGTTTTGTTAGTGTGATGTGTGTGTGCGAGGGAAATGTAGCTTGTGTGGTGGTGTTTTTGTGTGTTTGCTGTGTAGTGCAACCTCGGAGTTAGTATATTAAAGTAGGGGGTTGTGGGGGGCTTTCCCACCACGAGGGGTGAAGGGGATCTTGCCCCCCTGCTTGTATGTAGGGTTGGTGTTTGTGTATGTGAAGGGAGGTGTATGTTTGTGTATGCGGTATTTTTAGTGTAGAAGTCGCCATTTTAAGTTTTGCACTTCTGGGGTTTAGAGTTTACAGATTTTCAGCTTCATGGTCTCGAGATACTGAAATTTGAGATTTCAGTATTTTGAGATTATGAAGTGAATCCATATATACATATATATATATATATATGTATGTATATATACATACATATATATATATATATATATATATATATATATATATGTATATATATATATATATATATATATATATATATATATATATATATATAGAGAGAGAGAGAGAGAGAGTGCTACAGAATCCTGAAAGACCAAAATCCTGAAGACCAAAATCCTGAGACCAAAATCTTGAAAGTTCAAAATACTGAAACTCAAAATACTGAAAACACACAGGATACCAACATTCACTATATTCCAGCACAAGTACATACAGAAACAAATAAAACACAAACCATATTTCTCTTCTCCAAGTATAAAATGGGGGGCAAGCCACCCTGCGTGCTCCCCACACCCCCTACTACTTAAATATATCAACTCCAAGATAGCACTTAGTGTAGTGAAGTGCAATCTCGGAGTTGATATATTTAAGTAGCAGGAGGTGTGGGGTGGCTTGCTCCCCTACATGGGGGGTGCAGGGGGCTTGCCCCCTGCATATAGTTGAAGGGTAATATGTTTATGTATGTACTTGTGCTGGAATATAGTAGATATTGGTATCCTGTGTGTTTTCAGTATTTTGAAGTTGTCATTATTTTGAGTTTTCAGGATTTTGAACTTTTTGAGATTTTGGTCTCAGGATTTTGGGATTTCAGGATTCTGTAGCACTCCTATATATATATATATATATATATATATATATATATATATATATATATATATATATATATATATATATATATATATGTGTGTGTGTGTGTGTGTGTGTGTGTGTGTGTGTATGTATGTGTGTATATATATATATATGTGTGTGTGTATATGTATGTATGTATATATATATATATATATATATATATATATATATATATGTATATACAAATATAGATTAGATATAGATATAGATTTAGATATATATATGTGGTGTGCGTACAGAAAAAAGACAGGGGGATACTTTTTTCAAACTCACATTTTCAAGATTTTCATGTTTAGCATTTTTGTACTTAGTATAATGTAGGATACCCACATATTTCAACTCATTGCTCTAGGACAGCCTGACAAGCTGTATCAATGTTCATTAAACACTGATCAAGTAATTTTCTGTACTTTTAATCACACATCCTGTCTTCTCCAAAGAAAGCCTCCTTTTTGTATGTGTGCTATTTGATTGTGATGAAATGATGGTCATAGTAATTTATTTTAGCGTGTTGTTCTCATATAAGTATAGTGGCCTATAAAAATTATCAATGGTAACTCAATAGTTATAATTGTTATAGACAACTATACTTATATGTATTTGCTTTCTTATACAATATTGATCACATGCAGAGCTGGATCATGGTTAAATGTTGCCCTAGACAGGGCAATGGACTGCCCCCCCCCCCCCAGCCATACCAATATTCCATTACTTGCCTATCTCTCCCAAATTATCATAAACAGTGTTCAAACCTGTCAGTATGCTCACTATTTTGTTATTTTATATTCAGAGTAATCATAGAGATTTGTATTTAATTTAAAACTTTTATTAAAAGTTTTGCAGCAGAAACACTGAAAGCTATTTGATGAATAAAACAAAATACATTGAAAATGGACATAGCACGAACAACAGTAAACTTTTCTTCCTTAGAAACTTACATTTATTGAAACTGCATTTGTCAACCCATTACACTGCAAGATATGTGCTGGGATTCATTGTGAAATAGCATATACGAAGCACTAATTAGCAGTTATCTGAAGGGTAAGCTTGGGACAGCACAGTAATTCTTCTCAGGTACTGCCCAGGAATACACTGTCTTGTGATGTAACTTGGTAAGGCTAGATAAAAGAAGGCTGTGGTAATCAAATCCTGCACTACAGAAAGCAGCTCATTAACAATTCATAGCATATTCATTTGTATTAAGTATCAAAGTACCAGACAAACTGCTCAAGAATTCTGGACAAAGTCAACAAATAATGAGAGGACACATGCCCAAAAAAGAACAAATTATAAATATTATTTTCTTTTATCTATTTGTTAAAACAGAGAAATCCAGGGGCAACTCCGAAGCATTGTCTAAGTTGCTAATTCAAACTCACACAGAAATTAAATTAAAGTGAATAGATTCAAACTCTGCTGTTTTGACTACAGGAAACAGTTTGTTAACAGTTCAGTGCCCTAACTTCCAGACAACTCAAATTCAATTAAAAAGTTAGCAGAACCACATGCAATGTGTGTGCATGCATTTTCTGAACAATAAGAACTGTAATACTCTAATGACTGGGTAGCATTGTTAACTAACTGTAATCCTTGATGATTTAAAAGAAAATGAAGAAATTAAAAATTCAGCAGTTGGTGCAGAAGAATATGGCTCCAAGCACTTAATGAGCTGCCTTCTAAAGTGGAAGGTATATGGTTTGAATTTTTCTAAATCCATTTGCCTAATGTGTGACTCTGAGTAAGCCATTTAACAAGATAGAGCTCATAGACTGACTAGCATACAACGAAGCACAGAGAATATGATTTTCTGAACAATTGTTATGAAAACTGAAATGACTTGCATTAATGACTAGCATAATTTTTTTTCAAATGCTTTTATCGAATTATCACTTGTGACACGCGTGAATGGGCATACCTTCGTTGAAGGTTGTGCATCAGGGCTGGTAACTCGGCACGTAAAAATCAACTACCAATCATTAGTGGACCGGAGTTCCGCTGTGGCTTCCCCTAACCAGGAAAAGCCAAAAGGCACAACAAGAACACAGGCAAATTTACATTCATATAAAAGTAATCAAACTATATTGACATAAGAAACATTATACTTCACATATATTGTTATATATCATATAAACTATGCAATATTACATAAATGATCCAATTCCTGCCTTTTTTAAAACAAGAATCATCTTTATTAAACCATAATTTACTACATAGACAATCATACATTTATATAAATGAAAACAAATCACACCAACACAATCCTAGTCACAAGCATTTTACATCACAAACCATACTGACACACTCCCAATTGCAAACATTATACATCACTTATAATCTACCCAATCTTTCTCACTCAAGCATTACATTGTTCATTTAAGTCCTGAATCCTTTCAGACCTCATTTCTCCCTTGTATATATTGTCCCCACAATTCTCATTTTTTTCCTATGTAGTTTGCTCCTACCCTGTTCTAAAAAATTCAGTTCCAATTGTTTTATCTCTGTTACTGTATTCACTACTTCCAATATAGTTAGTTTAGATTTTGATTTCCATTTTTTAGTAACTGCTATTTTTGGCAGCCATTTATTAGACACAACACACACACACACACACACACACACACACACACACACACACACACACACACACACACACACACACACACACACACACACACACACAGAAAATGGCAAATGACACAATATTCAATATTGCAGTTTCCAGAAATGCTAAGCATGATTTCCACTTGGCAGCAAAATGCTTTCCTATTCTTTCATACATAGCTTGGTCCATTCCCTCAGCCCCAAACTGAAAGCCATCATCCGTGTACACATAAAACATCACATTATGATGACAGTGAATGAAATGTTAGTCTCAGACACACAGACTACCTCCCAACAAGCCATACCAGTGATAGGCAACAGTGATCAAGTAACTGCCCTGTTTTTTTCACACATAGTCAGCAGATGAAAAGGCAATGGTTACAATAATATTTTTTCTACTTGCAACTTTATGGCATGTCATACTATCAAAGGATATTCAAGAGTTATCATATAATTACCCTTTCATACACACAGAGTTTGAACATGAAAAGAATAAAAAACAGGCCATATTAATTCACATTCAACAGTGCTCATGTAAGTACCATGTTCTTTCAGAGGATGTGTGGCTCTCTCCTCCATCCCTCAAAGTAATATCCATCTTCTGTGTAACCATCTGATGTCTGATTATGAAGATACTGAACGATGGTCACAGTAAAATATTACATTTGTTTTCTCTCAAACAAACACACTACCTTTGGTCAAATTATATGAGTTACTTGAAAGTTATCAGGAATTTGTCCTGTTCTTAGAACAGTGTCTAAACTTTAAATGCATTGATCACCATATAATATACATTAGTGTGTTACTGACCTACATGCACAATAGTCCATGATAAGCTGTAGTAATGATCATTCATCAGTGGTTATGCAACTGCTCTGCTTTTTTCATATGCATCTTGTCTCAGCCATAGAGACAGCCATCTTCTGTGTACAATTGTGATGACATCATTTTATAAAAGTGAAAGAAATAATGTCCATAACAAATGTATTTCATCTTTTGGTTACACATACAGTACACTGTCTCCCAGGAAGCCATATCAGTGATCATTAAATGTTTTGAATAACTGTTCTTTGCTTTCACAAACAACATACCTCCTGATTAACCCCAAAAGAATGTCCCATTCTATGAATGCTGCTGATGGGTGTGAAAATGTAATAATTGTAGTAATGTATTTCACTGTGTTGCATTCCTGCACATAGAATCACTCAGAATTAGGCATACAAATGATCATAAAACAGTGGTCAAGCAACTGTTCTGTTTTTGTTTTTCACAAATATTCTCATTACTTCCAAACATTTAGCCATTTTCTGTGTGAACCATTAATACTTGAATGCAATGCTAGTGATTAGTGAATGAAATTATGAAATGATGGCAACAGTAATGTATTTCAACTTGTGGCAAGCCATATCATTTTTTATTGCACATTGATCATATAACTGCTCTGTGTTTTCATATACAGCCTGCAGAGCCTGCGCAATTTGCATCCTTTCTCTCCATATGAGACAAAGTTCTTCTGTGTATACATTTGATGTCTGAATGAGATAAACATGAAAAGAATTACAACAATAATAGGAATAGGAAGGTTGAAGATTGAACAGAGAAAGAAAGCTTGACAATAGGAATAGGAATGTCACTAGGTGGTAGTATATACATATACTTGATATCATTCCACTTCATTGATTAAAATGCTCTAGAGACCTGGTACTGTTCCTAATGTGCTTTCATTTATTTGCTAGTTCACAGAGTTCCTGACTGTGGCCACATTTTAAATTATACTTACCTTTGGATTCTCCAGTAGCCCCAGGTGCAAGAAAATGACTGTGTCACTGACTGGTTTCTGAATTCTCTTCCTCATTACTCCTTCTTGGCTCAGTATCCTCCTACACTTCCTGCCTACTTCTACTCATTTGTCTCTCACCTCCCCCATTCACCTTACTTCCTGCCCCTGAAGTCTATATGTTAGCGGTCCTACCTGTGACCCATTCTTAATATTGACTCACTGTCCTGCGGTCGGTGTTCCATAAGGCTGCTAGTGTGCTCACCAGTGAGTTTTGGGCCTACTTGCTTATATATGGAATAGTTTGTTATTGCATATTGTATTCAGGCATTAAGTTGCATATTGTATTCAATAATAGGTCATTGCTATTTGAGATTGGCTTACTTCCATATATTTGCTGGAATACATTGTCATTGCATATTATGTTTTTTAATAGGTTATTGCTGTGAGCTTTACATATATTTACATGCTATTCCACTTATCTATGTTCAAAGTATATATGTTTGATGTGCCTTACATTCTGTGGTGTTCACTGTCCAGCACAAGCTTATTTGCAAAGTGTTGTCACCAGTGCTATTTTGCTTCTGAAAGACTCATATTATGGTAACTTGGTAACAGCATGATCTTTATTTACCCAAATGTGCTGTGCTGTAAAACACATATTTCTGTAACTGTCCATTCACGATCTGCCATATAACCTAAGTGCCTGTGTATGTTTCAGATGTATGACACTTGCACAGGCTAGCAACACAGCCTTTCTTGGCCTTTTCCTTACTCTCAGGCTAGGAATATAGTATTTTGAATGCCCTATTATCAGCACATGTTTGGGCTACCTCGCTCCCTCTAGGCACAACTAGTAGCATCCCCCACTTATACATTTTACAATATAACAACACATACCTTTCCTTATCATTGAGGTAAATATGTATTTAGTGAGTTCTCTGTTTAAAGGGTACCCACACATGTTCTGTGTGTATTTGTTGCTTATTGATTGATTATTTTTCTACTTTCCCCACAATTTAGACATATTATATCAGTGTTTGGTAGCAAATGTTTCCATTTCATATACACTAAGCTGTCCTCTTGATTCTTTTCCCAGTGCTGTTTTAATTCTTGTTATTATTGTTTTTTTTTTGTGTACCCAGTCAGTACCTGCATTACTTTTAAAGGACTCTGCTGCCCTATCTCTTGTATTTCATTTACGTCCTGAATCCTTTTAGACCTCATTTCTCCCTTGTATATATTGTCCCCACAATTCTCATTTTTTCCTATGTAGTTTGCTCCTACCCTGTTCTAAAAAATTCAGTTCCAATTGTTTTATCTCTGTTACTGTATTCACTACTTCCAATATCGTTAGTTTAGATTTTGATTTCCATTTTCTAGTAACTGCTATTTTTGGCAGCCATTTATTAGACACAACACACACACACACACACACACACACACACACACACACACACACACACACACACACACACACACACACACACACACACACACACACACACACAAACACACACACACACACTGAAAATGGCAAATGACACAATATTCAATATTTCAGTTTCCAGAAATGCTAAGCATGATTTCCACTTGGCAACAAAATGCTTTCCTATTCTTTCATACATAGCTTGGTTCATTCCCTCAGCCCCAAACTGAAAGCCATCATCTGTGTACACATAAAACATCACATTATGATGACAGTGAATGAAATGTTAGTCTCAGACACACAGACTACCTCCCAACAAGCCATACCAGTGATAGGCAACAGTGATCAAGTAACTGCCCTGTTTTTTTCACACATAGCCAGCAGATGAAAAGGCAATGGTTACAATAATATTTTTTCTACTTGCAACTTTATGGCATGTCATAGTATCAAAGGATATTCAAGAGTTATCATATAATTACCATTTCATACACACAGAGTTTGAACATGAAAAGAATAAAAAACTGGCCATATTAATTCACATTCAACAGTGCTCATGTAAGTACCATGTTGTTTCAGAGGATGTGTGGCTCTCTCCTCCATCCCTCAAAGTAATATCCATCTTCTGTGTAACCATCTGATGTCTGATTATGAAGATACTGAATGATGGTCACAGTAAAATATTACATTTGTTTTCTCTCAAACAAACACACTACCTTTGGTCAAATTATATGAGTTACTTGAAAGTTATCAGGAATTTGTCCTGTTCTTAGAACAGTGTCTAAACTTTAAATGCATTGATCACCATATAATATACATTAGTGTGTTACTGACCTACATGCACAATAGTCCATGATAAGCTGTAGTAATGATCATTCATCAGTGGTTATGCAACTGCTCTGCTTTTTTCATATGCATCTTGTATCAGCCATAGAGACAGCCATCTTCTGTGTACAATTGTGATGACATCATTTTATAAAAGTGAAAGAAATAATGACCATAACAAATGTATTTCAGCTTTTGGTTGCACATACAGTACACTGTCTCCCAGGAAGCCATATCAGTGATCATTAAATGTTTTGAATAACTGTTCTTTGCTTTCACAAACAACATACCTCCTGATTAACCCCAAAAAGAATGTCCCATTCTATGAATGCTGCTGATTGGTGTGAAAATGTAATGATTGTAGTAATGTATTTCACTGTGTTGCATTCCTGCACATAGAATCACTCAGAAATAGGCATGCAAATGATCATAAAACAGTGGTCAAGCAACTGTTCTGTTTTTTTTTTTTCACAAATATTCTCATTACTTCCAAACATTTAGCCATTTTCTGTGTGAACCATTAATACTTGAATGCAATGCTAGTGATTAGTGAATGAAATTATGAAATGATGGCAACAGTAATGTATTTCAACTTGTGGCAAGCCATATAATTTTTTATTGCACATTGATCATATAACTGCTCTGTGTTTTCATATACAGCTTGCAGAGCCTGCACAATTTGCATCCTTTCTCTCCATATGAGACAAAGTTCTTCTGTGTATACATTTGATGTCTGAATGAGATAAACATGAAAAGAATTACAACAATAATAGGAATAGGAAGGTTGAAGGTTGAACAGAGAAAGAAAGCTTGACAATAGGAATAGGAATGTCACTAGGTGGTAGTATATACATATATTTGATATCATTCCACTTCATTGATTAAAATGCTCTAGAGACTTGGTACTGTTCCTAATGTGCTTTCATTTATTTGCTAGTTCACAGAGTTCCTGACTGTGGCCACATTTTAAATTATACTTACCTTTGGATTCTCCAGTAGCCCCAGGTGCAAGAAAATGACTGTGTCACTGACTGGTTTCTGAATTCTCTTCCTCATTACTCCTTCTTGGCTCAGTATCCTCCTACACTTCCTGCCTACCTCTACTCATTTGTCTCTCACCTCCCCCATTCACCTTACTTCCTGCCCCTGAAGTCTATATGTTAGCGGTCCTACCTGTGACCCATTCTTAATATTGACTCACTGTCCTGCGGTCTGTGTTCCGTAAGGCTGCTAGTGTGCTCACCAGTGAGTTTTGGGCCCACTTGCTTATATATGCTGGAATAGTTTGTCATTGAATATTGTATTCAGGCATTAAGTTGCATATTGTATTCAATAATAGGTCATTGCTATTTGAGATTGGCTTACTTCCATATATTTGCTGGAATACATTGTCATTGCATATTATGTTTTTTAATAGGTTATTGCTGTGAGCTTTACATATATTTACATGCTGTTCCACTTATCTATATTCAAAGTATATATGTTTGATGTGCCTTACATTCTGTGGTGTTCACTGTCCAGCACAAGCTTATTTGCAAAGTGTTGTCACCAGTGCTATTTTGCTTCTGAAAGCCTCATATTATGGTAACTTGGTAACAGCATGATCTTTATTTACCCAAATGTGCTGTGCTGTAAAACACATATTTCTGTAACTGTCCATTCAAGATCTGCCATATAACCTATGTGCCTGTGTATGTTTCAGATGTATGACACTCGCACAGGCTAGCAACACAGCCTGTCTTGGCCTTTTCCTTACTCTCAGGCTAGGAATATAGTATTTTGAATGCCCTATTATCAGCACATGTTTGGGCTACCTCGCTCGCTCTAGGCGCAACTAGTAGCATCCCCCACTTATACATTTTACAATATAACAACACATACCTTTCCTTATCATTGAGGTAAATATGTATTTAGCGAGCTCTCTGTTTAAAGGGTAACCGCACATGTTCTGTGTGTATTTGTTGCTTATTGATTGATTATTTTTCTACTTTCCCCACAATTTAGACATATTATATCAGTGTTTGGTAGCAAATGTTTCCATTTCATATACACTAAGCTGTCCTCTTGATTCTTTTCCCAGTGCTGTTTTAATTCTTGTTATTATTGTTTTTTTTTTTTGTGCACCCAGTCAGTACCTACATTACTTTTAAAGGACTCTGCTGCCCTATCTCTTGTATTTCATTTACGTCCTGAATCCTTTTAGACCTCATTTCTCCCTTGTATATATTGTCCCCACAATTCTCATTTTTTTCCTATGTAGTTTGCTCCTACCCTGTTCTAAAAAATTCAGTTCCAATTGTTTTATCTCTGTTACTGTATTCACTACTTCCAATATCGTTAGTTTAGATTTTGATTTCCATTTTCTAGTAACTGCTATTTTTGGCAGCCATTTATTAGACACAACACACACACACACACACACACACACACACACACACACACACACACACACACACACACACACACACACACACACACACACACACACACACACACACACACACACACACACACACACACACACACAGAAAATGGCAAATGACACAATATTCAATATTGCAGTTTACAGAAATGCTAAGCATGATTTCCACTTGGCAGCAAAATGCTTTCCTATTCTTTCATACATAGCTTGGTTCATTCCCTCAGCCCCAAACTGAAAGCCATCATCCGTGTACACATAAAACATCACATTATGATGACAGTGAATGAAATGTTAGTCTCAGACACACAGACTACCTCCCAGCAAGCCATACCAGTGATAGGCAACAGTGATCAAGTAACTGCCCTGTTTTTATCACACATAGCCAGCAGATGAAAAGGCAATGGTTACAATAATATTTTTTCTACTTGCAACTTTATGGCATGTCATAGTATCAAAGGATATTCAAGAGTTATCATATAATTACCATTTCATACACACAGTGTTTGAACATGAAAAGAATAAAAAACAGGCCATATTAATTCACATTCAACAGTGCTCATGTAAGTACCATGTTCTTTCAGAGGATGTGTGGCTCTCTCCTCCATCCCTCAAAGTAATATCAATCTTCTGTGTAACCATCTGATGTCTGATTATGAAGATACTGAATGATGGTCACAGTAAAATATTACATTTGTTTTCTCTCAAACAAACACACTACCTTTGGTCAAATTATATGAGTTACTTGAAAGTTATCAGGAATTTGTCCTGTTCTTAGAACAGTGTCTAAACTTTAAATGCATTGATCACCATATAATATACATTAGTGTGTTACTGACCTACATGCACAATAGTCCATGATAAGCTGTAGTAATGATCATTCATCAGTGGTTATGCAACTGCTCTGCTTTTTTCATATGCATCTTGTATCAGCCATAGAGACAGCCATCTTATGTGTACAATTGTGATGACATCATTTTATAAAAGTGAAAGAAATAATGACCATAACAAATGTATTTCAGCTTTTGGTTGCACATACAGTACACTGTCTCCCAGGAAGCCATATCAGTGATCATTAAATGTTTTGAATAACTGTTCTTTGCTTTCACAAACAACATACCTCCTGATTAACCCCAAAAAGAATGTCCCATTCTATGAATGCTGCTGATTGGTGTGAAAATGTAATGATTGTAGTAATGTATTTCACTGTGTTGCATTCCTGCACATAGAATCACTCAGAATTAGGCATGCAAATGAACATAAAACAGTGGTCAAGCAACTGTTCTGTTTTTTTTTTTCACAAATATTCTCATTACTTCCAAACATTTAGCCATTTTCTGTGTGAACCATTAATACTTGAATGCAATGCTAGTGATTAGTGAATGAAATTATGAAATGATGGCAACAGTAATGTATTTCAACTTGTGGCAAGCCATATAATTTTTTATTGCACATTGATCATATAACTGCTCTGTGTTTTCATATACAGCCTGCAGAGCCTGCACAATTTGCATCCTTTCTCTCCATATGAGACAAAGTTCTTCTGTGTATACATTTGATGTCTGAATGAGATAAACATGAAAAGAATTACAACAATAATAGGAATAGGAAGGTTGAAGGTTGAACAGAGAAAGAAAGCTTGACAATAGGAATAGGAATGTCACTAGGTGGTAGTATATACATATATTTGATATAATTCCACTTCATTGATTAAAATGCTCTAGAGACTTGGTACTGTTCCTAATGTGCTTTCATTTATTTGCTAGTTCACAGAGTTCCTGACTGTGGCCACATTTTAAATTATATTTACCTTTGGATTCTCCAGTAGCCCCAGGTGCAAGAAAATGACTGTGTCACTGACTGGTTTCTGAATTCTCTTCCTAATTACTCCTTCTTGGCTCAGTATCCTCCTACACTTCCTGCCTACCTCTACTCATTTGTCTCTCACCTCCCCCATTCACCTTACTTCCTGCCCCTGAAGTCTATATGTTAGCGGTCCTACCTGTGACCCATTCTTAATATTGACTCACTGTCCTGCGGTCGGTGTTCCGTAAGGCTGCTAGTGTGCTCACCAGTGAGTTTTGGGCCCACTTGCTTATATATGCTGGAATAGTTTGTCATTGCATATTGTATTCAGGCATTAAGTTGCATATTGTATTCAATAATAGGTCATTGCTATTTGAGATTGGCTTACTTCCATATATTTGCTGGAATACATTGTCATTGCATATTATGTTTTTTAATAGGTTATTGCTGTGAGCTTTACATATATTTACATGCTGTTCCACTTATCTATATTCAAAGTATATATGTTTGATGTGCCTTACATTCTGTGGTGTTCACTGTCCAGCACAAGCTTATTTGCAAAGTGTTGTCACCAGTGCTATTTTGCTTCTGAAAGCCTCATATTATGGTAACTTGGTAACAGCATGATCTTTATTTACCCAAATGTGCTGTGCTGTAAAACACATATTTCTGTAACTGTCCATTCACGATCTGCCATATAACCTATGTGCCTGTGTATGTTTCAGATGTATGACACTCGCACAGGCTAGCAACACAGCCTTTCTTGGCCTTTTCCTTACTCTCAGGCTAGGAATATAGTATTTTGAATGCCCTATTATCAGCACATGTTTAGGCTACCTCGCTCACTCTAGGCGCAACTAGTAGCATCCCCCACTTATACATTTTACAATATAACAACACATACCTTTCCTTATCATTGAGGTAAATATGTATTTAGCGAGCTCTCTGTTTAAAGGGTAACCACACATGTTCTGTGTGTATTTGTTGCTTATTGATTGATTATTTTTCTACTTTCCCCACAATTTAGACATATTATATCAGTGTTTGGTAGCAAATGTTTCCATTTCATATACACTAAGCTGTCCTCTTGATTCTTTTCCCAGTGCTGTTTTAATTCTTGTTATTATTGTTTTTTGTGTACCCAGTCAGTACCTGCATTACTTTTAAAGGACTCTGCTGCCCTATCTCTTGTATTTCATTTACATCCTGAATCCTTTTAGACCTCATTTCTCCCTTGTATATATTGTCCCCAAAATTCTCATTTTTTCCTATGTAGTTTGCTCCTACCCTGTTCTAAAAATGCAGTTCCAATTGTTTTATCTCTGTTACTGTATTCACTACTTCCAATATCGTTAGTTTAGATTTTGATTTCCATTTTCTAGTAACTGCTATTTTTGGCAGCCATTTATTAGACACAACACACACACACACCCACACCCACACACACACACACACACACACACACACACACACACACACACACACACACACACACACACACACACACACACACACACACACACACACACACACACACACACACACACACACACAGAAAATGGCAAATGACACAATATTCAATATTGCAGTTTACAGAAATGCTAAGCATGATTTCCACTTGGCAGCAAAATGCTTTCCTATTCTTTCATACATAGCTTGGTTCATTCCCTCAGCCCCAAACTGAAAGCCATCATCCGTGTACACATAAAACATCACATTATGATGACAGTGAATGAAATGTTAGTCTCAGACACACAGACTACCTCCCAACAAGCCATACCAGTGATAGGCAACAGTGATCAAGTAACTGCCCTGTTTTTTTCACACATAGCCAGCAGATGAAAAGGCAATGGTTACAATAATATTTTTTCTACTTGCAACTTTATGGCATGTCATACTATCAAAGGATATTCAAGAGTTATCATATAATTACCATTTCATACACACAGAGTTTGAACATGAAAAGAATAAAAAACAGGCCATATTAATTCACATTCAACAGTGCTCATGTAAGTACCATGTTGTTTCAGAGGATGTGTGGCTCTCTCCTCTATCCCTCAAAGTAATATCCATCTTCTGTGTAACCATCTGATGTCTGATTACGAAGATACTGAATGATGGTCACAGTAAAATATTACATTTGTTTTCTCTCAAACAAACACACTACCTTTGGTCAAATTATATGAGTTACTTGAAAGTTATCAGGAATTTGTCCTGTTCTTAGAACAGTGTCTAAACTTTAAATGCATTGATCACCATATAATATACATTAGTGTGTTACTGACCTACATGCACAATAGTCCATGATAAGCTGTAGTAATGATCATTCATCAGTGGTTATGCAACTGCTCTGCTTTTTTCATATGCATCTTGTATCAGCCATATAGACAGCCATCTTCTGTGTACAATTGTGATGACATCATTTTATAAAAGTGAAAGAAATAATGACCATAACAAATGTATTTCAGCTTTTGGTTGCACATACAGTACACTGTCTCCCAGGAAGCCATATCAGTGATCATTAAATGTTTTGAATAACTGTTCTTTGCTTTCACAAACAACATACCTCTTGATTAACCCCAAAAAGAATGTCCCATTCTATGAATGCTGCTGATTGGTGTGAAAATGTAATGATTGTAGTAATGTATTTCACTGTGTTGCATTCCTGCACATAGAATCACTCAGAATTAGGCATACAAATGATCATAAAACAGTGGTCAAGCAACTGTTCTGTTTTTTTCACAAATATTCTCATTACTTCCAAACATTTAGCCATTTTCTGTGTGAACCATTAATACTTGAATGCAATGCTAGTGATTAGTGAATGAAATTATGAAATGATGGCAACAGTAATGTATTTCAACTTGTGGCAAGCCATATCATTTTTTATTGCACATTGATCATATAACTGCTCTGTGTTTTCATATACAGCCTGCAGAGCCTGCACAATTTGCATCCTTTCTCTCCATATGAGACAAAGTTCTTCTGTGTATACATTTGATGTCTGAATGAGATAAACATGAAAAGAATTACAACAATAATAGGAATAGGAAGGTTGAAGGTTGAACAGAGAAAGAAAGCTTGACAATAGGAATAGGAATGTCACTAGGTGGTAGTATATACATATATTTGATATCATTCCACTTCATTGATTAAAATGCTCTAGAGACTTGGTACTGTTCCTAATGTGCTTTCATTTATTTGCTAGTTCACAGAGTTCCTGACTGTGGCCACATTTTAAATTATACTTACCTTTGGATTCTCCAGTAGCCCCAGGTGCAAGAAAATGACTGTGTCACTGACTGGTTTCTGAATTCTCTTCCTCATTACTCCTTCTTGGCTCAGTATCCTCCTATACTTCCTGCCTACCTCTACTCATTTGTCTCTCACCTCCCCCATTCACCTTACTTCCTGCCCCTGAAGTCTATATGTTAGCGGTCCTACCTGTGACCCATTCTTAATATTGACTCACTGTCCTGCGGTCGGTGCTCCGTAAGGCTGCTAGTGTGCTCACCAGTGAGTTTTGGGCCAACTTGCTTATATATGCTGGAATAGTTTGTCATTGCATATTGTATTCAGGCATTAAGTTGCATATTGTATTCAATAATAGGTCATTGCTATTTGAGATTGGCTTACTTCCATATATTTGCTGGAATACATTGTCATTGCATATTATGTTTTTTAATAGGTTATTGCTGTGAGCTTTACATATATTTACATGCTGTTCCACTTATCTATATTCAAAGTATATATGTTTGATGTGCCTTACATTCTGTGGTGTTCACTGTCCAGCACAAGCTTATTTGCAAAGTGTTGTCACCAGTGCTATTTTGCTTCTGAAAGCCTCATATTATGGTAACTTGGTAACAGCATGATCTTTATTTACCCAAATGTGCTGTGCTGTAAAACACATATTTCTGTAACTGTCCATTCACGATCTGCCATATAACCTATGTGCCTGTGTATGTTTCAGATGTATGACACTCGCACAGGCTAGCAACACAGCCTTTCTTGGCCTTTTCCTTACTCTCAGGCTAGGAATATAGTATTTTGAATGCCCTATTATCAGCACATGTTTGGGCTACCTCGCTCGCTCTAGGCGCAACTAGTAGCATCCCCCACTTATACATTTTACAATATAACAACACATACCTTTCCTTATCATTGAGGTAAATATGTATTTAGCGAGCTCTCTGTTTAAAGGGTAACCACACATGTTCTGTGTGTATTTGTTGCTTATTGATTGATTATTTTTCTACTTTCCCCACAATTTAGACATATTATATCAGTGTTTGGTAGCAAATGTTTCCATTTCATATACACTAAGCTGTCCTCTTGATTCTTTTCCCAGTGCTGTTTTAATTCTTGTTATTATTGTTTTTTTTTTGTGTACCCAGTCAGTACCTGCATTACTTTTAAAGGACTCTGCTGCCCTATCTCTTGTATTTCATTTACGTCCTGAATCCTTTTAGACCTCATTTCTCCCTTGTATATATTGTCCCCAAAATTCTCATTTTTTCCTATGTAGTTTGCTCCTACCCTGTTCTAAAAAATGCAGTTCCAATTGTTTTATCTCTGTTACTGTATTCACTACTTCCAATATCGTTAGTTTAGATTTTGATTTCCATTTTCTAGTAACTGCTATTTTTGGCAGCCATTTATTAGACACAACACACACACACACCCACACACACACACACACACACACACACACACACACACACACACACACACACACACACACACACACACACACACACACACACACACACACACACACACACACACACACACACACACACACAGAAAATGGCAAATGACACAATATTCAATATTGCAGTTTACAGAAATGCTAAGCATGATTTCCACTTGGCAGCAAAATGCTTTCCTATTCTTTCATACATAGCTTGGTTCATTCCCTCAGCCCCAAACTGAAAGCCATCATCCGTGTACACATAAAACATCACATTATGATGACAGTGAATGAAATGTTAGTCTCAGACACACAGACTACCTCCCAACAGGCCATACCAGTGATAGGCAACAGTGATCAAGTAACTGCCCTGTTTTTTTCACACATAGCCAGCAGATGAAAAGGCAATGGTTACAATAATATTTTTTCTACTTGCAACTTTATGGCATGTCATACTATCAAAGGATATTCAAGAGTTATCATATAATTACCATTTCATACACACAGAGTTTGAACATGAAAAGAATAAAAAACTGGCCATATTAATTCACATTCAACAGTGCTCATGTAAGTACCATGTTGTTTCAGAGGATGTGTGGCTCTCTCCTCCATCCCTCAAAGTAATATCCATCTTCTGTGTAACCATCTGATGTCTGATTATGAAGATACTGAATGATGGTCACAGTAAAATATTACATTTGTTTTCTCTCAAACAAACACACTACCTTTGGTCAAATTATATGAGTTACTTGAAAGTTATCAGGAATTTGTCCTGTTCTTAGAACAGTGTCTAAACTTTAAATGCATTGATCACCATATAATATACATTAGTGTGTTACTGACCTACATGCACAATAGTCCATGATAAGCTGTAGTAATGATCATTCATCAGTGGTTATGCAACTGCTCTGCTTTTTTCATATGCATCTTGTATCAGCCATAGAGACAGCCATCTTCTGTGTACAATTGTGATGACATCATTTTATAAAAGTGAAAGAAATAATGACCATAACAAATGTATTTCAGCTTTTGGTTGCACATACAGTACACTGTCTCCCAGGAAGCCATATCAGTGATCATTAAATGTTTTGAATAACTGTTCTTTGCTTTCACAAACAACATACCTCCTGATTAACCCCAAAAAGAATGTCCCATTCTATGAATGCTGCTGATTGGTGTGAAAATGTAATGATTGTAGTAATGTATTTCACTGTGTTGCATTCCTGCACATAGAATCACTCAGAATTAGGCATACAAATGATCATAAAACAGTGGTCAAGCAACTGTTCTGTTTTTTTTTCACAAATATTCTCATTACTTCCAAACATTTAGCCATTTTCTGTGTGAACCATTAATACTTGAATGCAATGCTAGTGATTAGTGAATGAAATTATGAAATGATGGCAACAGTAATGTATTTCAACTTGTGGCAAGCCATATCATTTTTTATTGCACATTGATCATATAACTGCTCTGTGTTTTCATATACAGCCTGCAGAGCCTGCACAATTTGCATCCTTTCTCTCCATATGAGACAAAGTTCTTCTGTGTATACATTTGATGTCTGAATGAGATAAACATGAAAAGAATTACAACAATGATAGGAATAGGAAGGTTGAAGGTTGAACAGAGAAAGAAAGCTTGACAATAGGAATAGGAATGTCACTAGGTGGTAGTATATACATATATTTGATATCATTCCACTTCATTGATTAAAATGCTCTAGAGACTTGGTACTGTTCCTAATGTGCTTTCATTTATTTGCTAGTTCACAGAGTTCCTGACTGTGGCCACATTTTAAATTATACTTACCTTTGGATTCTCCAATAGCCCCAGGTGCAAGAAAATGGCTGTGTCACTGACTGGTTTCTGAATTCTCTTCCTCATTACTCCTTCTTGGCTCAGTATCCTCCTACACTTCCTGCCTACCTCTACTCATTTGTCTCTCACCTCCCCCATTCACCTTACTTCCTGCCCCTGACGTCTATATGTTAGCGGTCCTACCTGTGACCCATTCTTAATATTGACTCACTGTCCTGTGGTCGGTGTTCCGTAAGGCTGCTAGTGTGCTCACCAGTGAGTTTTGGGCCTACTTGCTTATATATGCTGGAATAATTTGTCATTGCATATTGTATTTAGGCATTAAGTTGCATATTGTATTCAATAATAGGTCATTGCTATTTGAGATTGGCTTACTTCCATATATTTGCTGGAATACATTGTCATTGCATATTATGTTTTTTAATAGGTTATTGCTGTGAGCTTTACATATATTTACATGCTGTTCCACTTATCTATGTTCAAAGTATATATGTTTGATGTGCCTTACATTCTGTGGTGTTCACTGTCCAGCACAAGCTTATTTGCAAAGTGTTGTCACCAGTGCTATTTTGCTTCTGAAAGCCTCATATTATGGTACCTTGGTAACAGCATGATCTTTATTTACCCAAATGTGCTGTGCTGTAAAACACATATTTCTGTAACTGTCCATTCAAGATCTGCCATATAACCTATGTGCCTGTGTATGTTTCAGATGTATGATACTCGCACAGGCTAGCAACACAGCCTTTCTTGGCCTTTTCCTTACTCTCAGGCTAGGAATATAGTATTTTGAATGCCCTATTATCAGCACATGTTTGGGCTACCTCGCTCCCTCTAGGCACAACTAGTAGCATCCCCCACTTATACATTTTACAATATAACAACACATACCTTTCCTTATCATTGAGGTAAATATGTATTTAGTGAGTTCTCTGTTTAATGGGTACCCACACATGTTCTGTGTGTATTTGTTGCTTATTGATTGATTATTTTTCTACTTTCCCCACAATTTAGACATATTATATCAGTGTTTGGTAGCAAATGTTTCCATTTCATATACACTAAGCTGTCCTCTTGATTCTTTTCCCAGTGCTGTTTTAATTCTTGTTATTATTGTTTTTTTTGTGTACCCAGTCAGTACCTGCATTACTTTTAAAGGACTCTGCTGCCCTATCTCTTGTATTTCACCTCTTCTCCATGCCCAGTCCCCTAACTGAACAGTTAGCGATCATTCCCTTCTTGAATAGTTTCTGATAAATGCATTTGGTTGTGATATTGAATCCCCTACTTGCCCTATTGTTGTCCTTTTTCTCCTCTCAGCTATCCTATTGACCTAACACTATTTTTTTGTCTCTAGTTATATTATTTTACAGCTTTCCTGGCACTTTTAATTCAGGTGCCTCCCCTAACCTTTTTAGAACCACCAGGCTATCAAAACTACCCCAAGGAAGAAATCCCAGTATAGACAAATATTTGCACTCCATCAGCCTGTTCATTCTGAACAAATGGCATGTATCTGTGCCATTTTGTGTAAAGTTTTAATATTTCTAAAGGTTCTTCTATACTTACCTCTGGATTCTCCAGTAGCCCCAGGTACAATAATATGACTGTGGCTCTGAATGGCTTCTTAATTCTCCTCCTCATTACTCCTTCTTTTCTCTGCCTGATCTGTTCGCCCTCTGGGCTCACTCCACTCCCCTACCCTGCCCCCATATCCCACCCACCTCCACTACCTCTAAACTTATCACCACATAATCACTCCCATCCCTTAATTAACCTATGACAAGCAAACCCCACCCTCACTCACATGCCCTTCCTCCCAATACCTCTAATAACCACCACTCTACACCATCTCCACTCCACATCTCACTACAAATCATATTTACATGTATTAACTCCATCCATTTTTCCAACTCATCTCCATACTTTTCACATGACCTCTACACCAATAATGCTAACCAAACCCACACTAACTTTAACCATGATATGTCATCCTCTCTTCCTCTCCTGCCTTCCATATCTTACATGTCTCCCTCACATCTGTCACTCTTCCCACTTTCATACAATCTCTACTTTCTTCAGATTTGAATTAATCCTCACTCCCTATATTTCTCCACACCTTTACAATCATGACTCTCACTTGTCTATCAGAAAATGTATTCCAACCATCTCTAAAACAGTCTCCATCCCTCACACTCCAGAACATAATTGCTTCCCCACCCTCAACCCTAACTCCAAAGACTCTAAATACCATTCTTCCCTCCTACTTCGACTGATCTCAATCCTCCCCTCTGGTGACAATCATCCCATCCCTGAAGCCCCAACCAACCAGAACAATAACTTACCCTCACCATCCTCCTCTTCTTCCTACAAATCTGTCCTATTTTCTACAAGAATTCCCCATTGTTTATCCAACAAGTTAGATAATTTTCATACCTGGCTATCCCACAACCAACCAGACATTCTTTCTATCTCAGAAACATGGCTAAAACCTCACATTAAGGACACTGAAATTACTCCACCCAACTATAGAATTATAAGAAATGACAGAACCAAAAAAGGTGGTGGAGTAGCCCTAGTCTACTCATCTTTTCTGACAGTACTCCCTATACAAAGGCCATACCCCAATTTGCTACAAATGAACTTACCCTGGCCCTCCTAAAAATAAACAACAAAAGCATATGCATACCTGCCCTCTACATCCCCCCAGGAAACAATATCCCCATTTTTGAGGATATTCTCTCTTGGATCTCAGCTAACATAAAAAATGAGACTATACTCCTTGGTGACATTAATATTAACTGGTCTTCCATAAACTCTCCCACAACCTTTCATAATATAAACCTATATAAATTCACCCAACTAATCAATTCCCCAACTAGACTTGCTAAAGGCAGTATCTTTTGGAGCATTCTAGACTGGATACTAGTTTCCCACCCCCACAGTATCTCTAATAGTGGTACTTTACCTGACTCATGTAGTGACCATCTCCCTGCCTTTGCATAACATACACCTCTTTCCCTTCATTTACACCATAACTATAGCACAGCCCATTCCCTGAAACATTTCAATGCTCAAACCTTCCTCAACAGCTTTGTTCCCCTTAGATCTAAAAGGGTCAAAGCCAAAACTGCCCCATGGCTAACCAAAGAGACCATCTCCCTCATGCATCTCCATGATAAATCATAGAAACTGTACCAAAAACATAAGACACCCAGTTACTTGGTCGACTGTAATAGAGTTAAAAAAAAAAAAAAACAACATACTTTGGAATCATTGCCATTTGGGGAATTTTTAAGAAAGAAAGGGATTGTGCAACGATGAAGGCATATTTAGAAAGTATTAGAACAAAACTGTATCAATGTTTAAGAATAGAAGATATGATACAAAAATTATTGAAATAGATGTGAAGACGGTATTGCTCATTAGATATGGAATAAATAAAACAAAAAGTTATTTGGGGCAATATGATAGTGAAAGGAATAAAAGAGATATAGACAGTTTATTTTTGGCTCTAGGTTATAACATGTTGAGTGAGAATATTAAACAAGTTGTGCTCCATTATTGGGAATTTTTGAAAAGTTTTGATGAGTTAACTAATAAAAAAATAATATTTTCTTATAAGAGAGGTAGAAATATATGAGATATGGTGGTGCATACTAAATTTCATAGACCAGACATTAATTTGTCGATGCAGATTTTGAACAAAGGGATGATACCCTGCAACAAATGTATGGGATGTCCTTATATAAGAAATACTTTTCAGACCATAAATAGTATCCCTTTCATTGTGAATGGGGCTTATAATTGTAGAACAGAAGGGGTAATATATGCCATTAGATGTACATGCTATATGTTCTATACTGGACAAACTAAAAGAATGTTCAATGTTAGATTGTTAGAACACTTGAGGGACATTAGGATAGGTAGCATAGAAAGTCCCTTGGCCCAACATTTTAGTAATTGCCATGACAGAAATCCTGAAGGACTTGAATCTACTATTTTAGAACAGATTTGTTTAAATAATAATGATAGGGAAACACATAGATATAACCTTTTAAAAAAGGAAACAATATTTATTTTAAAATATGGTACGCTGGTACCAATAGGATTAAATACTGAATGTTGTTGGAAAAGTGTTATATGAAATGGGACACTGATGCTTTTAAAAAAGTTTTAATTGAAAATTGTTGTTTTAAGTTATTGTTTAATTCTTTAATTGTTTATTGATTGAAGCTGCTGGTATTATTTAAAGTGTGGTTCATTTTGTGTATTTTACTCCTTGTAGGCTATTTGTAGCCGAGGCACTAGAGAAATAAAATACCGTTTTGGCTTTGGTGGTATCATTTGTGTTGAAGCACATACAGTTGGGTGTTGCAGAGCTAAAAAAAAACAAATTTCCACAGAATGAAACTCCTGCTATGCAGTATTATAAAATAATCATAAATCAAACCCCAAACAGTTCTGGAACACCATCTCTACCCTAATCCATCTTAGCAAAAAAGACAACCCCTGGCCAGATCATACTTCTTCTGATCTCTCCTTAACTACACAATGTAACTCCTTCTTTATAGACTCAATAGCTAAGCTCACCACATCTTTCCCTAATAATATGTCAGGCAAGGCCCCAGCTCCCTCCACAATCTCAACCCTCTCTAACTCTAACTCTACTCAACACCCCTCTTTCTCTATCAAACCTGTACCTATTACCACCATAAAACAACTTCTACAAAAATTAGAACCATGTTCAATGCCCCAGATGAGCTTTCATCAAACTTCCTCAAACTAGCTGCCAATGGCATAGCTTTTCTCATATCCATCCTAATAAACTTTTCCATCCAAGAATCTTACATACCCCTCCTCTGGAAAAAAAAGCCTTTATTATTCCCCTCCACAGGGGGGGGCAACAATACTGAAATCTCTACTTTCTGTCCAATAGCCATTCTAGCTCCCATTTCTAAAATTCTCAAAAGATGTATCCACCTACAGCTCATACCCTATCTATTAGACAATCAACTGCTGACCCCTACACAACATGGCTTCAGACCAGGGCACAGCATGACCACAGCCCTCCTCTCCTTTCTTGAAACCATCAACCATACTCTTGACTCCAGCAACAGTGTATCAACCTTTCTCCTAGATTTATCCAAGGCCTTCTATACTCTTTCACAAAACCTTCTCCTGTCCAAGCTCTCTCACCTCAATCCTTCCTCATCCTCCATCAACTGGTTTTCCATTTACCTTGTAAATAGAGAGCAAGCAGTCAAATGGAAAAATTGTATCTCTTCTTTCCTTCATATTGTCACAGGCATCCCACAAGTTTTTATATTGTTCAACATCTTCATCAACGACTTCCATCACTGTATTCCAAATGCTAAACTGGTCCAATACGCCGATGATACTCCCATTATCTGTTCCACCAAATCCCTCTCTAAACTCATGAAACTAACTCAAGAAGCTTTCTCCTGCACTGAGTCTTGGATGCTCAACAATCACCTTGCTCTCAACCCTTCAAAATCTAAGATCATGATAGTTACCCCCTCCAAATCCATCAATATTGATAAGAATTCTTTCTCTATAACTAGCCAAAACTTGACCCCAATTGAAATAGTTCCCACACAAAACTTCTAGGAGTCCTTATTGATGATCAATTAAAGTTTGACATCCACCTACAAACTGATATTAGGAAAACACATCAAAAACAGGGTATGTTATATCTCCACAATCATTATCTTATCCCCTCAACCAAACATACCCTTTGTACAACCTATCTCCTCCCCTCCCTTCTGTACGGTGCCCCTGTCCTTACCAGTCTTCAATCCTCCCTAAAGTCGAAACTCGCTTCCTGTTACAACAAAATCACTAAGTTTGCTACCGGATCCAAATCCTCCTCCCATCATTGCACAGCTCTCCATCTTTGAATTGGCTGGAACTCCCTAACTACCTTTCATACATTCAACTCTCTATATATCTTTATCGAAATTTCACAATCTTAAAAAAGAAAAGTAAAACTCCACTTCTGCGAAAGTGCAATACACTGAAAGTGTATTTTCGCGAAAGCTGATTCACCGAATTGGAAAAAAAAAATACTGTTAACATTGTTTTGCCTCCCTGCACACCCCCATGTGGGGGGCAGTGCCCCACACACCCCCTACTTAAATATACTAACTCCTAGATCACACTACAGTGGGGGAAAGGATATATTTCCTTATCCCCACTGTAACGTGCTTCAGCAAATCGTCTTTCGCAAAACTGCACTTCAGATGTAGTGCACTTTCACTTGGGTTTGACTTCCTGTTTCTCGATAAACTGTGTTTTCGACAAACAGAAGGAGACTCATATATGGGTCTACTTTTCTTTACCGAAATTTCACACTTTTTTTTCTTAACATATTTCAAGTATCTGCCTTGCTTCTAACACCCCCAAGCACATCCAATCTTAGTAATAAGGCAAACAGTTTAGACAAAATCAACTTTCTCCAGACACCATACACATTACCACTTCCTTTACTCACCCCTAGCATCCAAACATGAACCTATTCCACCCTATATATATATATATATATATATATATATATATATATATATATATATATTGTGTGCAGCTTCTACTTAGAACCTTTGCTTCCACATTGATTAAAAAAAAAAAAAAAAACTTCTGCTTAAACTCAAACCTTGCTCCACTGCAGCTGACAATCTCCCATTTGAATAACTAAAGATAGCTGTCGATGTTATAGCTTACCCAGTCTCCATCCTTATCAATAGATCAATATCTGAATCCTATGCTCCCTCAGTGTGGAAAAAAAATCTTATACTTTCCCTCTTCATAAATGTGGCATCTTAGCTGAAGTGTCTAACTTTTAGTCTATTGCAATATTATTATCTCTCTCAAAAATTCTTGAAATAGCAACTCTTCCACCATCTTCTACAAGAACAGCTCTTAACATCCACCCAAAATGGCTTTCATTCAAAACACAGTACAACTACTGCCCTCCTTACATTCACTGACACCATAAACCAATACAGTGAATCAGGCAGACGTGTTTCCTTTTGACTCCTTGACCAGTAAAAAACCTTAAGTACAATTTCTCACCCTAAATACCTTTATAAACTGCTTCAACTTAGACTACCCCATTCTTCATTACTGTGCTTCAGTAGCTATTTAACTAAAAGGCTCTAGTCTGTAAAATGGCAGAATGCTCTCCCTCTCTCCATCACCTGCAAGTCTCCACTGCTATACCCTAAGGTTCTATTCTTGATCTGCTCCTCTTTAATATCTTTTTCAGTGACCTCTATACCTCTGCAGGTCCAGCCTTTCTTATAGAGTATGCTTATATGTGCATCTAATAACTTGCCTCAACTCCTCCATATCACACAAGAAGCTTTACCCTTAGTTGAGAAACGGTTTCATAACGCCCAGCTATTACTCAGCCCTACAAAAACAAAGGTACTGCTATTTTTCTCCAAATCACACATGCCATATAAAGCAAATATCAAAATCTTTTAATTAAACAAAACTGAAATTGAAGTAATTTCCCATACATAACTTCTTGGAGTGATTATAGATGATAACCTCAAATTTGACCTGCATGTTCAAAATAACATAAAAAGACGCATCAAAAATTAGGAATGCTCTTAAGGGATAAAAGCTTCTTTAGCAACACTATCAAAACCACTCTTGCCTCTAACTACCTTCTCCCATCTCTCTTATACAGTGCACCCATCCTAACCAAACTTTAGGCTAAAATCAAAAATAAGATGGAGGCATGTTATAATAAGGTTGCAACATTTGCCACCAATAAACAATACTATAGCAATGATTGTATTGCCCTTAAGGGCTTTAATTGACTTAAACTGAACCACCACTTAGATTACATATAAGGTAGCTCCACATACAGCATTATTCAAAAAGCCAAGGGCCGCCCTGTTTTTACTCATATTCTCCATTCCTATCACCCTACTAGACTACTTTGAACTATAAACAATGTCTTTCCAGCATATATAAACATCAAAAATCCTCAGACCAAAGTCTCTACTCATACTCCATCCCTATGCAAATTAGATCTACCTCTAAACTCACCAAATTCAAGCAACTACTAAAAGAATACTTAAATAAAACCTGGCTCTGCTCATGCACTACCCCATGACAAACTTATCTCAACCTCCTTCCAGCACCAGCTTACTTTGAGAGAAGGAATTAGTACAATCTATTTCTTACACAAGAACAAATATATGTTTACCTAGGCTACATTATCTTGTCATGTCTGTTCAAAAGAGTGTAGTCAGTGTTTTTAGTGTCATCTGTATGAACTATGACTTGTGAATACTTTATCTATTGGGAACATTCTTTTTCAACATGTTATTGCTGTAAGATATCTGCACTATGTATAAATAGTTTTACATTGTATGAACTGAATCTTCAATAGAGCTGTATTGATTAGGACTTTATCCAGCTTAGACAAGACTGTCTCTTTCTATGTAGAAAACTGTTACAATGCTGTACTCATGTCTAAGGCTGCATTAGTTGTTTTTCTTGTTTCATTTTGCAGAAATGTGATGTTAAAGCCATCTGCTGTGGTGTCAAAGTCATCTGTTCTTGAATTACAAACAACCCCCAGGACACTGAATCTGCCACGTCTAACAGTGATGAGCTGCAGAGCCATGGAGTTCTGGCAGCCCCAGTGTCGACGTTCTTACCCCACTGTGTCATGCCTCAGTTGTGGGGGAGAGGTTGTAATGTGTAAAGTACAAGAAGCTGCTGCTCCTTGTATACAGAGATCAATCTAAAATGTTTTAACTGTGTGTAACAGGACACAGTATTATAGGCATACAGATCTGTTGTTGCTTTTTGTAATGCATCAACTGTGTTATTTGTACTGGTTTAGACCCTGCCCCACACAAACACACATATACACTTGGAGATGCAATCCCCCTGATTTCATTAGCCCTGATTCTCAGGTAACCACCTCCCATTCTGAGGTAAACTGCAATATCCATAACTACCCACCCCAGCCTCATCCACCTGCATCACAGCACCATGATATGTAAGTGTTTTAGAGATTACAGATTGAAAAAGTGCTACTTTTGGTAGGAGACCTGTTGGATGTTAGCTCCTAAATTCATCTACTGCTGTATGGACTCCAGTCTTAGCTACTGGAATGCATGCAATCAACTGCAAGCTCACTCCTGACCAGCTGAAAATGTGATAGCATTTCCTCACTTGTCTCCCTCTATAAGCTCCCTCGATCCCTCAGAAGCTCTTGCCAATGTCTCTTACAAATTCACAAACCTAAAAAATCTATTGGACAGAATCTCTACAGCTACTTCCCTGCTCTTGCATGGAACAAGCTCCCCATGAACCTTTGAAACATTTCCTACATCCACGAATTCAAGAAAACTCTCAAAAGGTACCTTAATAGCACATGGATTTGCCTCTGTAATCATTCCACATGAACCCACCCTTTTTTCACTATCCTATCTCTTCCTTCCTTAACTCTCTCTCACTTAACTGCTCTGTATTGTACAGTTACCTTCTGAAGATAGCCCACTGTGTTATGTAAATTTATTCAAATGTTTTATTGTATATTTCTTTGCTATGTATTTTCTTTAATGTTATAATGCCTCTTACTATATTGTACTGTGGAGCTTTTTCTACATTTACTTAACTGTTTTATTGTAAATTTTTCACTGTATTCATCTTTAATTTTGCAAATTTTCTTGTTTACTTGTACTGTGGAGCTTTACTCCCCTGGCCTCCACTGAAAAAGGGATTTTGCTCAGATGGACTAATCCCAGTTAAGAAATGTCAAACAAACAAATAAATAAATAATGACAAGAAATGCAGGACAAAGCACCTCAAACACCAACAAACTTTTCAGCTGTTCAGCTCTTTAATTAAAATAGATAAAAGATGGACAGACCACAGTACCACACTGTAAAGTTAAGCGCTTTTCATCTGGTTCTATGACCAGACTTCTTCAGACAAAAACAGCAGGCACAAAAGCAGTTTATATATACCTGAAAACATTGAAACCTTGAAACACCGATGATGAGAACACTGACACCGGAAGACTGACAATGGAAATGATCGACAGTTCAAAATCCCAACGCTGAAAACACCGACATGTGAAACGAGCGCGACTGTGCAAATATGTGATAGTGATGGACGTTAGGGTGAGGGTGAGGGTGCGGGTAAGGTAAGTGTGCGTTAGTGACAGACTTTACAGTTAGGGTGCGGGTAAGGTAAGTGTGCAATAGTGATGGACTTTAGGGTTAGGGTGCAGGTAAGGTAAGTCTGCGATAGTGACAGACCTTAGGGTTAGGGCTTGTGTTAAGGTTAGTGCATAGATAGTTGTGTATGTAAGGTTTAGTGTAGGTTTGTAAAGTTTTTGGTGTGCTTGTGTTGTGTTTGTGTGTTTTTTGGAAAAGGGATTTGTTTTGTTTTGTTGACTGTCGGGATAATGGTTTGTCGGGCATGTAAACTGTCATGTTTTTGAACTGTCGGTTTTATGGTGTCGGTGATCTCGTTGTTGGTGTTTTCGCGTGTCGATGTTTTCAGGTAGATATATATATATATATATATATATATATATATATATATATATATATATATATATATACTAGTTTGCACTCCCCTCCACCCCCTAGTTAAACAATTGATTAGTTAATTAATCCACCAAATACAGTCCCTGACTTCTACACTTCATTCATTTAAAACAAATAGTACAACATTAAAGTTAAATGAATACACTGACTAGGAATGTAATCAACAGTTGGTGTACCACAAATTCAAACATAGAATTCCTTACATGTATAATTTTCATACATAATTTTAGTAACCTAACACTCCAAAATACCTAAATCACTTTTTAATAAATTAGATATATTTTAAATATATACAAATCACCTTGCGCCTAATATTATTTACACTGTAGAAATTTAGACCTAGCTCCAAGAAATTCAAAGTATACTCTGTTACATCCACTACTGATCTACGTAAGACACTGGGTTAGCTATTACCATGCAATATACTACTAACAGGATCACATAACGTATGCAAAGATTACTTATGCTAGTTAATTATCTAAATAAACTTTTCAGTTTTAATAAACATTGAATAGAGGCACTATCATTATTGTCAGGGAATCCCAGTGGGGTTAGGAAATTACCTTTTTCCCCCACTGTAGTGCAACCTTGGAGTTGGTATATTTATTTACGGGCCGCTCCCCCACATGGGTGGTGCAGGGGGGCTTGCCCCCCTGCATAAATGTAGCAAAAACTCTGTGGAATGTTATTTCTAGTTGCTTTATAGTCTTCAATGATTTGAGATTCGATGTTATGAGTTTTTGACGATTTGGTCTCGATGTTTTGCAATTCGATGAAATTAATTTTCGATGATATGAAGTGGAACCATATATATATATATATATATATATATATATATATATATATATATATATATAAATCTGCTTTTGTGCCTGCTGTTTTTGTCTGAAGAAGTCTGGTCATAGAACCAGATGAAAAGGGCTTAACTTTACAGTGTGGTATTGTGTGTTGTCTATTTTTTATCAATTTTAATTAAAGAGCTGAAGAGTTCATTGGTGTTTGAGGTGCTTTGTCC
Source organism: Protopterus annectens (assembly GCF_019279795.1). Classification (NCBI taxonomy): domain Eukaryota; kingdom Metazoa; phylum Chordata; order Ceratodontiformes; family Protopteridae; genus Protopterus; species Protopterus annectens. The sequence goes on from NC_056744.1 coordinate 1,262,645,079, forward strand.
TGCATTTCTTGTCTTTCAGCAGTTTGTGGTGTCAACATTTGTGGTATAAATAAATAAATAAGTCACTTCTAAGTCAACATAGTTTCATCTAGAGCTCAGACCTTATTTTTTGGGCATGTTATGCAACAGTAGTACATATGCAGTTAATCTATATCTCTACTCAAATGCTATCTGCACATCACTGAACCCTATCTTGAACCCTATCCTCCCCATCAGCTTCAGACTCAGATTATTTTTTCCTATCGTGTCCTGCATCTCCTAATGCGTATGCAACTGCACTTTCAGTCTCCAATAGTGGTATGATTATACTGTGAAAGCTCTCACCTCATTCTGGTAATCTATTCTCTTCCCCCAAACTCTCTAACTCTCTCTCTGTCATCTCAGTGTTACTTACAATTGCACTGTAGCTATAAGATACTTCATTAAATATCTCTGATTTTGCTTCATGTAAGCTTCCCCTTCCTTAACTCCCTGCTCAATAATAACAGCTACTATAATTTCCTTTCCAGTGCCTTACTTACTTGCTTCTGTGTGTGAATGTTTTTGCATTCAGCTGATTAATGGTCCGGCCCACTCCATTTCACCCTCACTGCGATCAGGCTCACTCTGCTCTGCAAACCTACTCCCAAATCTCACCCATCCCCACTACTCCTACACTTACTTAACTAACTCCACCTTCCTTCTCAATTATCCAGTCTCACCTCAAATTCCTGTACCTTACTCCATCTACTACATACTTCTCAATTAACCAATCACTTCACCAACTCTTGAACCTTGCTCTACTCACTATATCCCAACCTTAAAATACACTCACTTCTTACTCTCTGTAAGAATAATTGCTAACTTAAGACCATACACCCTAAATGAAATCCCACTCTAATCATCAGCAACCTTTTGCCATCTTCATCCTACTCACCCAATTATGCATGTAATATATAGTCTAACACCCTTCTAATATTCCTTACACATGTAACATCACTTCCACCTCAAACCTTAATTATTAACTCCTCATCACATGCCATGGCTTCCAATAACCATTTTTACCTTAACAGTTTCTCAGACATCTCCCCAGATATATTTTTTCTACATGCTCCCTTATTATTTAACACCAAAACGACTACACACCTCACAGGGTACACATTGCCTTATACTTTTTAAATGCCCCTCCCTCCAAAAAAAAAAAAAACTTAACATACTACTATCCTACCTACTCTCAGTATTACTTCTATGTGGAGATGCCCACTCTAACCCAAGACCCAATACTCGACAAGGCCTCAGGACATGTCCAAGAAACATCCATATCATGTACCTCAACATTAGAAGCATTCCAAATAAAATATCTCCCTTTCATGCTTGGATAGACCAGCACAAGCCTGACATCCTAGCTCTAACTGAAACCTGGTGAAAACCTACTGTAAGAGCCTTTGAAGTATCGCCACCTAACTAAGACATAACTAGACTTGACAGGCACCATAGGAAAGAAGGAACAGTAGTTGTACTGTACTCACACTCTAATGACTTAGCTCCATTCAAAGATAACATCCCCACTTTCCCCCACACTGAAATACTCATATCATTCTTAAACTTTAACAACACCATGCAAATCTACATCATTGTTCTTTACATTCTTCCAGGAAAAAATATTCCCATATTAGAGGATATTCTGTCTTGGACTTCTCAAACCATCAAGCCTAAGACTATTATTCTAGGTGAGATTAATACAGACTGGCAATCCATCTCATCAGAATTTCCATCAAACAGTATTAACCTCTGTGGTTGCTCACAACTAATTAATTCCCTACCAGGTACAAAAAAGACTATGGCCAACAATCTATCCTAGATTGGATATTGGTGTCACATTCAACTAACTTCAAACCTAGTGACACACTGCTAAATGCCTTCAGTGATCACCTACCAACATTTACCACCAGAACTAATGTAAAGCTCCCGAAGACACATAATATAAAATCCATTCAGAACCTAACCAATTTTATGCAAGAAAAATTTAATGAACTACTCAACAAAATAAATTAGTTTCCACTAAAACATCTTCCATTAGATGAAGCTGTGCATTACTTTAATAATACCTTCCTAAAAATACTAGACACTCTAACTCCAGTCTGCACAAAATGGATCAAAAACAATATACCCCTTGGCTATCCAAGGCAGGTACAAATCTAATGAAGAAAAGCAGAGTAAAAATCAACCAGAGCTAATACACTTCAAACAACTGAGAAACCATGTAAAGAAACAAGTTATCAAATCCAAACAATCATACTACACACCTACAACAAAACCACAAAACCAATCCCAAAAAATTCTGGACCTCCAGAGCAACCCTGCTCAACTCAGGCACAAAAAAGAACCTTGCTTTTCGCTCAAAGACCTTCCATTCCAAATAGCTAAAAACGTTTAACAACCATTTCATACAGTCCATAATTGAGTTAATATCTAATAAGTGCAACTCCAGCACCTCCTCCTCCTGCTCCTCTACTCCCCCAATCAATGCCCCTAATACTAGCACCAACCATCTTCAGCATATCAGCCAAAACTGAATTCAGAAATCTCACCAACATTTTCATTGCAACCTATTCCTACAAGTCTTATAAGAAACTCCTACTGAAACTAAAATCCTACTCTACCTCTGCTGACAACCTTCCTCCCCATTACCTTAAATTATCTGCCAAATCTATAGCTTACCCTATCAGCATCGTGCTCAATAAATCCATCTCAGAATCTGTAGCACCAGAAATATGGAATATGTCCTATATCATCCCAATCCAGAAAGGTGGTAAATCCACTGATATGACCAACTACAAAATATAATTAATAAGCCCCTTGCCTCTCCTACTCTAAACAATATAATCAAACACTGCAACCCCTCCAAAATTTCTCTTAGATGTTTCATTTATCCAAACATTCACCACCTTTGCTTAATTTACAGCCCATCTAACATTCCTTACATCTCTTCATTCATCTCATATTTCCTATAACTATGCCCTCATGGTATCACTAACACTTTTCTGCACATAAATTATGTAATAACTACTACGACTACTGACTACATTACAAAATCCTCCTACACTTTGTTATTATATCCTGAGGCCAAGAACTATGCATGTTTCTTATGTATATATTATCATCTCTGTTGCCAGCATCTGAATATTTGACTAACACCTATAAATACTTACTATTCATTGAGATCCCTTAATAGACTGTATAGATATACAATGGCCAGGTCATTTTATATGTATTAAATGTATTTATGTTTGACTTCTTATAATAATGAGAAAACTCGATTTCTTTTTTTTCTTAGTTAAATCTATTGTTTATATATTGCTCTATGGATAATAAAGAATGTATTTACTGTTTATGTTGATGTAATTGTAATAATTTCCTATTTATATTCTGTATCTACTGTTGGAACTTTTCTCCCCTGGTCTCTGCTGAAAACAAATTTTTCTGACCAGACGGACATCCCAGTAAACAAATGTCAAATAAATAAATAAATAACTCATTACAGCACCACTAGTCAGTATTGAATATTTCATTTGTGTAAAGCTACTGTCACACACCAAGCCAATTTTACAGCCTGCTGTCTTTGCTACTGAAGGCCTAATAAAAGCCCTCCTCCCCGTCAGTATCATTTATCACTTTGCTTCTAACATCATTGTTTGAAATCCCAGAACAATTAGAGAATTTGTGCTGCAGAAGGGCTTAATTCAAACTAAGTCAAGAAAACAAGAAATTGACTTTCCAAAACCATCCCCTGAAAAAGTTAACATAAATTAGCACCCTACTAATTAATGAATCAGAGTGAAACAGTAGGTAAAAACAAATGTCTTATGGGCTGAAAATGATTCTGTTATCTTGACTTTTTTATTGTCGGTGCTTCTTCTGGGTCCTAGCACTACCTGTTCCACCAAAGATGCTTGTACAAAAACACTTACAATACATGCACCTCCTGGTGTTGTTAATGCAGTTCGTACACCAAGAATACTCTGTTGTTTGACGTACTTATGTTAGCATACGTGGAGCAAATGAAGGCTATCTCATATTTCATTCATTTATTAAATGCTTGCTTGTTAATAGGCTGATGAACATAACTGTGATTCTTAAAAATTGTAATTTGAAAGTGCAAATGTGAAAGAGGGAAATATCCATTTAGACAAAGGCTGTGGTATCTTAGATTGTTCTTTTCACTTTACAGTACAGCCATGATGACGTTATAAGTAAAAGTCATAAAAACACAGCCTTGATGTTGGCGAGTACAGGAGGGTGAAATAACCATGTAATATGGCTTGAAAGGTATAACCATGAGCTTTGCAATTCACTGGTTTTCTCTTTGAACCACAATTTATTTTTAACAGTGTTAGGGCTTACATTGGCTGCTGTTATACTTTTGATATGGAACTATAACAAGCTATTTCTTTGCTTGTTTCTTTCTATATTTATTATGTCTGTCTGTCTGTCTCTCTCTCTCTCTTTGTCTGTAAATCAACCATATCTATGACTATGGGAGGAAAAGAAATGCATCTAACATCAAAAATGAAGCATAGCACAAATATATTTGAAAATATAAAACCGATTTGCAGTACAGTACCTCTTGTTAAAATTTTATGTTACAGCATTATGTGCAAATAAACTCAAAGATGTCTATATAAAACTTTGTTCTTAACCAGTTCCATTAAACAAATGACATTATATTAATGGTACAACGCACAGCCTCCATTTTGAATAATATGTTTTTTCCTCCACAATAACTGTGCAGGATGGGGTGGTGTCTTTGCAGATTTAGACAATTATCATCACTTATTCTTTACCTATCTCAGATAGTTCTTACTATAATTTTACAGGGTGGGTAGGATATGAGCATAAATTAAATAGTTTGTACAAAATTGTTGGGTGTATTCTGACATTATTAGACAAATACATGTACATATTTGCAAATGGCTGTTTGAAGTAGGATTGCATTTTATGAGGAGATCAATACAATGATTGGTAGAGTGCACTCAAGTTTTGGTAACAGGATATTTTTATTTATTGTTTTCCTTGCTCATGTAAAGTTAATCTGATTGAGAACTTTCCTGTTCTTTAAGCACATTGTTTAAAAATAAGTTGAGAGGCTAGGATTAGAAATAATTTTTTGTTTTTGGTGGTGAACAGTAAGTACTATGTGGTCAGACAAAATGCTCAACATCACTCATTGGACAAATGGAGACTGACAGACTCAAGCCAAACAACACAGGATAATGGTGGTTAGTAACTTATGGTCTTGAATCTGTTTAGTACACTGCCAATCAAAGTAAGAAAAAATAATAAGGACAACATCTGAAGCTTAAGTCTGGGACAGTTGAGAGGTGTTTCTGGAAGTGTAATATGACATTATTCATTATTTGGCAAGTAACAGTATCATTTTCATGCTGACGTCTGCTGGTGATAATATGATAGTGCATATCATTTGCATGCCATTTAATCATTGTGCATTATGGCTGTGTACTTTAAGTTATGATTTCCATGCCATAAACAGAGGTTGTAATGTCCTTTCTCCACTGACATATGTGAATCTTGTATATGCACTCAGTTTTTATATTCAGTATTGCAGTATATTTATCAATGATCTGTTCCATTATATTCCATTTTTATCTTGATTCCCCTCACACACACCACTCCTGAGATAAAATGGGATAAAGTCATTTTGTCACCTTGCAAAATTAAAACCACTGCTCCCATACATCTTAAAAATATCCCTAGATATTTGCTGAGAAGGGTGAAGTCCCACTTAAGAACACCCCTCAAACAACTCTTCAGTTTCAGTTTCCCCAAGGTATGGAGAATGGTAGTTGTAGAGCCTTTACATGAAGATAGTCCCACTGCCTGCCCTGCGATTTACAGGTCTATTAGCCTCATTACTGTTATTTGCAGTGCTATGGAATGTATTATAGACGAACCAATAAACAATGATATAGGCTGACTTATACTGTAGGATACATAATGTTTCAACTTTGTAAAAGGAAGATTATGCCTGCTCTACCTAACTGAGTTCATTGAAAGAGTTAATGAGGCCATGGATATGTGGACCTTGTCACTGCCTTTGACACTACCCCTATCATGATACAATTTACAAACACTCCCAAATCAACATTAACCCATATATCATTGACTGTATTGGCAACTGGCTACATGATGCTACTCATTTTATTAAGGTCAGGGTGTATGCTTGAAACAAAAAAGGTTACCATTGGTATCTCACCGAGCTCTGTCCCAGGTCCCTTCATTTTTAAACTGTGTGGCTTTGACTTGAAATCCAATATCAAGGGTCTATGGATGGATATCATGCCCCATTCTGAAACTCAAACTCTTCGGTAAGGGCTAGGCCAAATGCTTGGTGTATTAGTCTTGGGCTTACCCTCAGTAGCAAGAAATGCAACACAGTTTCCTTTGGTAAATCTAGCATTGCTGCTGATAATTATACAGATACAATTCCACTTAAGTTTCATCAATCATCAGGGACTTTGGTGCATATATTGATAACAGACTCTTCTTTGATTGTGCCTTTGTTTTGGTGAGAAAATCCTTCTACCTTGAAAAACTTATAACTTGTGGTATCTCTTCAAGGTCCAGAGAAGTTATGGCTCCACTTTATTCCTCCCTTGTTACCCATGTCATTGACTATAATGCACCCTTCAGCAGGTACCTCTCTAACTACCTAAACCAGCTTGAGGGACCTCATCATTTCCTTGCCAAATATATCTGAAGTCTTAGTATCCTTAGTTACTCTGATACCCTAAAATCCCTGTCTACTCTGTTTCATACAGACTTCTCTGCTATGAGTAACTGAGTACTCTTTGGACTCCTTCAATAAACTAGAATTAGTGTTACAGCAAACACCCATTCTAGAGACCTAAACCTATACAACTACATACAACAACAACAAATGGTGTGACAGGTACCTGACCCAACATACAGCCATTTCTGCAAGAAAAAGCAAAGTATTTCCCTAGCAATGTTTAAAACTAGTGGAGAATTTTTTTTCTGTAAAGGTAGGCATTTACAAAGCAAGGAGGAAGGAACAGTGAATAAGGGTTAATGGGGGGGGGGGGGCTAGCAAGCCAAGAAAGCTGGTCGTCCCCTGACTAGAAAAATTCCCCTTCTCCTCAGGGAGCAAGTTGTACGTGTTCTGAAACTTTGTTCGCTGCCCACCAGGAATTAAATAAAGTTCTGGGAAATTCCGTCGGTGTTACACTGAAAGAGAAAGGGAAATCAGAGCTGAAGTGGCGAACAAATCAGAAAAGCAGAACGCAGAGAGAGAGAGAGGGAGGGAGCGGCAACTTAGGGTTTTCTCTCTGTGTTTCACTAAATGTATATAACGGTGAAGTACTCCGCGTGCCACACCGAGTCATTAAGAGATAAACAGCCACTGGCAAATTTACTGACAGACACCTTCATAATGGTACCGTCAGAACTGTCGGGAGTTAACTTTTGGAACGATATTATTACCTTTGGATATTCCCTTATTTCACTGTCTGGATTTTTATGTTCCATAATGGATAAATTGCTATTGAGTGGATTATTGTGCATTACTCTGCTTAGTACTGATTTTCCACAGAAAGTGATAATTAATCCACTGCCTGTGTTGCTGGTGAATAAGCCCTACAATCTGACATGCACAGCCCCAAATGTTGCTCCTGTGAAGAATTTGGCTGTCACAATACTGAAAGGCAACTCCGCAGTTCTTCATAAAAGCTATTCAAATGATACTGAGAAGCAAAATCAAAGCAAAACTGAGATCTTCACACTCATTCCAAAAATATCAGATGATGGGGTAATCTACACATGTTCTGCAAAACTTGACTTATGTCCAAACATCACCGACCTTCTTAATATTTCATCATCTGTGACTCTGTTTTTGCATTTCCAGAAAAAACAAAAATAACCATGAAAGATGTACTAGAAGCCAACAAGGAGAGTACTGTAATATGTGAGATTTCTGATGTTTTTCCACCCTGGAAAATGAAGGTCATTCTGACGTACGCTGAGAAGAAACTGAACACAACAGTCACTATCACAGACCACAAAGGCATTGCAGAAGCCATGTTTCATGCTGACACTGGTGAACAGAGGCTGTTGTGTGAAGCAACAATAGAAAATGAAACAAAAACTGACACAGTCCATAACTGGTTATGTCCTACCACAGCCTGTCATTAGTTTGCATAAGGTAGAAGCTGGATCCAATGCAACCATTAACTGCTCTGTGATTGGAGAAAAGCCATCAGATGTTAGTCTAAGTCTGAAGCGTGAAGTTGATGTCTTGCATTTATCTGAACATGGTGTTTACACTTTGAAAGCAGAAAAGCAGGACAATGGAAGCACTTACACCTGTGAAACTATGATTCAAGTTCGAGGACACACATTTACGAAAACAGCCAATCAGACATTAACTGTGACATATGCTCCTGAAATAAATAAAACTGTAACATCCGACAAAGCACTGGAAGGTAGTAATGCGACCCTAACCTGTCAAGCCACTGGAAATCCTTTTCCTCAAATAACATGGCTCAAAAATGGTGAAACTGTTGGTGATAGAGAGACTCTAACAATTGTTAATGTGTCTAAAAACAGTACTGGAGCCTATCGATGTGAAGTTACAAACCATAAAGGAAAGGATAACCACACTGTAATTTTCACAACAGAATATTCCCCAAGTACACCAACTATTAAAAAAAAGCCTGAAAAAATAAGAACAGGAGACAACATTACTATGCAGTGCTGACAGTAGCCCACCTGCCACCTACCAATGGTTGTATACAGCATCAAATAATTTGGTAATTTCCAAAGATAACACTACAGTTCATATCAGCAATGCCAGCGAGACTAACAACGGAAACTATACATGTGTGGCTCAAAATAAACATGGGAATAGTACAGCCAGTGTCCAAATAAATGCCCTGTGTAAGTTGGTCAAACTGTTGAATGCAAAGTATGCCATGAAGAGCAAAATGTAAATGATAATTTTCTTAATAATACTCAATGTCTTGAGTATTTTTGTGCTTGAAATACCCTATGTATTGTGTATATGCTTTTTGTGCTTGAAATGACTTATGTATTGTGTTTATATTTTTTACCATGTATTAGATAGCGGAGCTTTTCTCCTCGGGCCTCCACTGAAAATGGACATGTATCCAGTTGGACTAGCCCAGTTAACAAATGTAAAATAAAAAATAAAATAAAATAAAAACTGGATGGATGGATGATCACAAATTTTCACCTGGAATATTTGCAAAAACTCTGCTTAATCAGAGACATTGTTAGTCTCCCACCAGTATTTGGTGATGTGGCTGAACTTTTCTATAGTCTACTTTGGCCATATGCTAAGCAAAAACCTATGAATTTATGAATGTCACCCTTTGTTCTTGGGTTACTACATTTATAGATAACAGCAGTGTGCTTGTGCATCGGTATTCTACAGCTATAATATGACAAATATAATATAGCTGCAGTGCTTGTAAGGAAGCTATTCTGTTATTTATTTAATTGTTTATTTATTAATTTATTTATGTATGCCACATTTCCAAATTCAGATGTATGTATGCAGTATGAATTCAGATGTACATTGCCTGGGCATCAGTATATATATATTTTAATCTTGCATTAAGCAAGCAGGGACCTTTTTTCCTGTAGGAATTATACTGATCACCTTGTAGAGGTGTTTATTTGGTTGCTTATATGACTTATGTGGTACTGCACACTATGTGTGTACTCTATTATATGGGGTGTATTGTGATCATATAATTCTTATTTTCACTTGTTTTATATCAGGTGGTTACATGAATCATACATGTTCATTAATCAAGCAGACTACATCTGTAATATGGAAGTTATATATTAGCTAATGAATACAGAACAGTACCTTGTCTATGTAAATACATCTTAGAGTTTTTCTAGTATACATGTGTTTTGATGCAGTATATATGCATATTTTATAACCAAGCAGTGGGTTTCTGTAGATATCTTACTTGGTACTTATATTGTATGTTTTTTTTTTTTGCTTTAGTATTAGATCACTGTATTAACGTTTCACTGACATGTCTCTTAGATGTTTTTCTTCTACTGCTTGTAGTCAGAACATATACATTTATAAAAATGTGTTAATGTAGTATTTACTTCCTATTATATGATTCAGTTTTTTAGGCATTTGAGATTTCTTGACTTCCAGGTCTGAAGTTACCATGCATGCTTGTTTTATATTGACCAGTTTTTCAGTTTTCTACAAGTTCTTCATATATGGGATACTGTATGTAGACACGCAAGAATATGATCACAAAACAATTAATTAATACATAGTGAATGAAACTTAAAGCTCACTGAAACACCTTTGCCCTTTGCACCTTCTGACATGGGGTCAGAGCCTCCAATCTCTGTTACTTATCAGCAGAATATTCCTAGGCGAGAAAATCCAAGGCTTTTAAAAGACATGACATCAGGCACAATTTTGTGATCAGACTTTAGAGTGTCAGTTTACAACGTCTGGCTAGTACCCTACACAATATTGTAATCAAGCCTTGGAATTTGGCCTAATATCTTAGTAGTACTGCAAGTACATTAAGTGAGTAGATTTATATTTGGTGTGATTTATTGGCAAGTAGAAGAAAGGGAATTATACAATATTTCTTTATCTTTAGTCTGTCTGGCTGGCTAAATTATAATTTTCTCTTTGAACAAATGCTAGCATTAGTCACAGAAAACGATAGCTGTGTTTCTCAAAAAATCTTCAGTATTTTAATCTGAAACATAAAAGTGAACACCCACTATCATTTTTTTTACTTCTGCAAAGTAACAGTAGAATGGTAAACAGTGCCTCATTATATAACTATTACCTTTTCAGCACACAAGTAATGAAGTGTCTAGTGGGAAGAAAGAATAATAAGTTGTTTACTGTTTTGCTTTTTTCCATCTAATGAAAGTAAATATCCTGACAACATTAATTATGAGAGAGAAGACTTATCTTAACAGGAAATTTGTCCGAAAAAGTGAGCACTCTTTTAATAAATGCAGCATCATTAAAACAAATATGTCTTAGCAGCATGTTTTAAAATCTAAACAAATCTATACACCACGTCTATTAAATTAAATGAAAAAAATGTTTAGGCTGCATCTTAAAATATAATGGAAAACATAATGAGTGTAACTCATAAATAGCCATTACCTGCACTTTTAACATACTGTAAGTTAACATCTCAAACCTGAAGAACACTTGTCATAAAAAAAAAAAAAAAAAAAAAAAAAAAAGACAGAATAAGCTAAAGTCCAGTGAGGATACAGCTTGGCATTTCTGAACAGGGGGAGGCAAAATCATACACTGCTATTAATTTCCATTGTTCCAGTAAAATTAGTAAAATATTTTTATTTATATGATTCATGTTTTTATATCTATTAAATACATGCAATACGTAATCATAATAAATTATCCCCAGGATTCAATAAAGTCTGAGTAGGCTCTGTGTACACCTACACCCAATGTATCCATGTACATGGCCAAGATTCTCCCTTGGCAGTTCGCCATGCATATTAATTGTGGTGTGTGCCTAAGGGAGGTCAGAACAACATGGATCCTGATTCTGTATAAGACTGACACCACATCCACATACATTTCAGCCCTTTAACCTTGACTGAAAGGTCTCCAAGACATTTTATTTCACTAAGCTGGATTTATTTTAATTTTTTTTTATGTTTATGTGCTTGTTTGCATGATGCTCCTCGTTATTTAGCTATGCTTATCTCTGCACAGCCATACATCAGACATGTGGCAAACATCTAAAAATAGAAACCAGATGCATTTAATTGTAATTTTGCAGTGCTTAGCAAGATGCAAAGCCGTGCAGCAAAGCTGCACTACACTTACAGGCACGTTTGCAGTATATCTGAAAATATATATGAACTCACTTCAATGTCCAGGTGGCTAGACAGGCTGAGTCATGACCTACAGTGTAGTAGATCCTGGGCAGTAATACCTTTTACATATACTGCTGCGAAACTGTGTCAGGTGACTGAAACATTGGTTGACTTTAAATTCAGTAATTATCACATTTAGAAAAGGTGCGCTACACTAAGCATTGGTTAAAAATGATCAATGGTCTTTTCATGTTTGTGTGTTGCTAAGCTTCACTTAAACATGGGTTGTGTGAGTCTGAGTAATGCTAAGCGATGCAGTGCATTTTTGAAAGTCATAGTATGATGTGCAATGGTGAGAATAAAGCCTATTTAAAAGGGCAATTGGCAGGAATATCACATTATTCCTTGGAGCCTGATCTTGACTGTGGGTATGGCTGCTGTCATTGGGGAAGGTGTGTGCTTTAGGGCACAACAGTGGGATGTTCAAGAGTTCAGGATTTTCCTTGGACTCCTGGTAGAATTATATGGACAGGGCAACTAACATGCTTCAGAGTGTAAGTCTGAGGCCTGGGATGGCTTGGCCAGGGACCTGACCAGTGCAACTGGTATCCCCCGCACTGATAAGCAGTGTCATCACCATTATGATGACCTGCATCAAATGAAGAGCAGAACCTCAGATACTTGGATCCAGGAAGCATGGGATGGGAACACCCCACAGATATGTACGTATGTTTTCTAGTAATTTATAAATAAACAAGCTGATTCTGTGCAAAACTGGTATCATTCCCCTCTCTTACCACAGCTGCAGAAGAGAGGACTTGCAATGTCCACTCCCAGGCAAGGCATTTGACCAGGAAGAGGCCAGCATGTGACATGTAAGAAAAGCAATAAAGTAATAAATTAATGCATAACTTAATAATAAAATAAAGTAAATACAGATATTGCAGTCTTAACAGTCAAAATAAAGTAAATACAGATATTGCAGTCTTAACAGTCATCATAGACTTTCATTAATGCATCAGTGCATATCTGAACTGGTAAAGCAAGTTAAACCAAGTAAGGATGTAATACTGTGTAGCATAGCTGCCAACCATTAGTTAATGTTGTGGTATACCAAGATTAAGAGTCAATGCTGTGGTCTGCTCATTGTCTGAAATATGCTGTAGATTGCACTCAATAAATGAATAGGGTAAATGTGTAAGTTAAAAGAAGTCCTAGACAGCTATACATGTTTGTAAATGCAAGATTTGAAACAACATGAATCAATAAAGTGCAACAGAAGGCAGTGTTCTGATATTTTTTTTTCAATTAAAATGTTCACTATTCCTGTAGTCACTGTTTGTGGGTTCTAATCCCACACCAGCCAACTGAGAAATGATGCAGTTTTCAATACTGTTTTACCATGTCATAAATAAAACATAACCATGCTTGCATGTGAAGTGCACAACCATAGACCTGTGCCATGACTGTCCAGCTAAGTGTAATCAGTGTATATGAACAATTCCACTTTATATCATCGAATGTTCAGAACATCAATGCTCTGATCATCAAGAACAGAACATCGATATTCAGAACATCGAAGGTTTAAAGTGGAAGTGCCAGCTAAGTGAAAATAGGTTCATAGGTTCATACTAGGCTATCTGCCCAAGGGCATTTATAAGCCTAGCCAGAGTTTTGTGGCTTTCGCCACCCTGTTTAGTTTGGAGGATACTATGCCCATTATTTTGCTGTGCCTCTGTCAAGCAGTGACACTGAGATAATCCCTGGGGTATATCTGCGATCTCCCATCCATTGGTCAAGATTTCTCTTGAACAAAGCCAGTGAGGTGCTCTGCCTCACATGTACCGGGATTTTGTTCCACAGCATAGGGAGTCTCTGGGTGATGAATCTGTCCCTCCAGCATGTCTTATTAATAACCGTGTCAAGGTTTAAGTCTCCCACCCTTGTAGTTCTGAGGGATCTAGATTTTTTGAGGTGAAGCATGTTCATCAATTCTGGGTTGGACATGGCCTTGTATGTCAGGCACAGGTCACCTCTGAGCAGACGGTAAGCGACTGAGTAGAGCTGAAGTTCCTTCAGTCGGGCAGCATAGGACATATTTTTGAGACCCTTTATCCTTTTGATGAGGAACTTTTGGGGCCTTTCCAGTTGCTGCAGGTGTCATGTCAGATACATTCCAAATGGGGCATTGTACTCAATCATTGGCCTGATGAGTGATGAGTACAGGGGGACGATGACTTCCCTTGATCTAGATGTGAATCCCTTCATGATCAGGTGGGCAATGTAGAAGGTCTTCCTAACTACTTTGGCAACGTGAGTATCAAATGAAAGGTTACTGTCAACCTGGGTACCCAGATCCCTGATAACCTCTTCTGTGCTTAGTGGGTTGCCGCCTGTATGGTAGCTAGGGGTAACCTTGTTTTTCCCGAAGGGTATGACTATCCATTTTTTGGCGTTTAACTTTAGGCCATGGTTCTGGCACCAGTTTTCCATTTCTATAAGACCCTTCTGAAGGATATCTGTGTCAGATGTGTTCTCAACTATGGCGCCCAGTTTGCAGTCATCTGCAAATTTTGTCAGCTATAATCCTCCTGTGTTTGCTTGTACTTCTGAAAAGTAGATGCCGAACAGGAGAGGGCCCAGGACTGAGCCCTGTGGGACACCACTTGTGACAGGCTTTGAGTCTGACATGGCGCCAGCAACTCTGACCCTGTGGGTTCTGTCACTTAGCCAATTTGCAACCCATCTTGTGACGTATGGGTTTACATTTAAGCTGATGAGTTTTTCAATGATACCTGAGTGGGGTATTGTGTCAAAAGCCTTTGCCAGGTCGAGGTAGGCTGTGTGGACTGCCTTTCCCTCATCAATGGCCTTGGTGACTGTTTCGAAAAAGTCCACCAGGTTTAAAAGGCATGATCTGCCCTTGACAAAGCCAAACTGGGTCGGATCCAAAGTCTGCAAGTCTCATATGTCTTTATTTATGAGTTCCATTATGATCCTCTCCATAGCTTTGCAGATCAAGCTTGTCAAGCTGATGGGATGGTAATTTCCCGGGTCGGTGGAGGCACATCCTTTGTGAAGTGGGACCACAGTTGCCGTACGCCACTCCTTAGGCATGTATCCTGAGGTGAGGCTAAGATTAAACAGCTGCCCTAACTGCGGGTTTAATTCCTCATTGAGTTCGTGGAGCACACATCCGGGGACACCATCTGGTCCCATGGATGCTGTGTTTTTTGCCTTGGAGAGAGCAGTTCTCACCTGAGCGTTAGAGATGTTTGGGGGGCTATAATTCTCTGGTATAGATATCTCACCTTTTGGGGGGGAGGGGGGGGAGTTTGCACTGAACCTGTCAGCCTGTATGTTGGCATTGTCTGTAGGTTCAGTGATTTTTACATCATTTTGAACTAATTCTGAGCATATCTGTGAGTTTCCTCCCAGGTTTCTAACATAGCTAAAGAAGGCCTTATGATTGTCCTTTGAGTCCTTAGCGACTTTTCTCTCAAAATTTGCCTTGGATGATTTTATGAGAGATCTTAGTTTTTTACTTATAATGATCAAGAGTGTTTTCCCTTTTAAGGATTTTGCTCTATCTTGTAGTAGCTTCCTCCTTTTGTTGTAGAGCTTGTTTATGGCTGGGGTCCACCAAACTGGACGCTTGCCTTTGGTACAAAGAGTCTTTGTTTTGTTTGGGATTGCCTGATCCATGCAGTCCTGTAGGTGCTGGTAGAAGGCATTTGTAAGTGATTCAGCAGCTTGAGTAATGGTTTCCGCAGTCTCGGGGGCCTTAAAAGAGACCACACTAGCCTTTAGAAGTGTGAAGTCGGCTTTGAGAAGTTCTTCACTGTGGTCTTTTTTATCTCAGGTGGGGGCGGGATGTGGACTTCCAGTGAGATTAGTTTATGGTCTGATCTCACCAGTGAAGGGTATACTTCTGGTGTTGAACATTGTGACCCCATGTTCGTGATGATGAGATCTAGTATGTTATCTCCTCTTGTGGGGATGGTGACTAGTTGTTCCATGGCATTTGAGTTTATGAACTCTAGGAACCTTTGGGCTAGAGTGTTGGGGCTTGAGTAGTGATCCCAGTCTATATTCGGGTAGTTGAAATCACCTAGTATGATGGTGTTTGGAGATACATTTATCCCCTCCAGTGTTTTCAGGAAAGCTATGTGAGGTTCCTGAGATTGAGAGGGTGGCCTGTAACATGCTACAAATTGCAGAGCAGTCTTGCCTATGGTTAATTGCACCTGGATGGTCTCCGATGCATCGTGCGTTGCCACCAACCTTGAGGTGTGGGTGTTCTTGATGAATATAGACATCCCCCCTCCTTTCTTGGTGTTGTCCGGATTTTGGGGCCGGAACGCATTATATGAGGTAAAGCCTGATAGTGCCGGGGTGCTCTCGGGAGCCTTGAACCAGGTTTCAGTCACAGCACAGACATCAATGTTCTCTATACTGAGAAGGGCCTCGAATGCGTGCATCTTGAGGTTGAGACTTCTGGCATTGAGCAGCATTACCCTTAGTTTTTTTCCTTTTTTGTGTTCTAGGGTGGTAGGTTTAGAATTTGAGCCTTGCCTAAAAAAGGCACTATGGGGGTGGCAAGAGCCTTTGCCAATATCCGGAAGCCCAGGGGTGACAGGTGCAAGCCGTCCCTTGCGAAGCAGCGTGGCTTGTCCAGCATGTCATCCCAGGCAGACAGACATTGGATCCCCTTTGAATGACACCAGAGTTTAAGCCAATTATTAAAGCTGATCATCTTGTCTCTGTATTGTAGCATCATTCTTGGTGAAGGTAGGATACTGCTCAAGGTCAGGGTCATACCTGCCTGGGCTACATAATCAGAGAGCTCCTCTATGTCTCTTTTCATGTAGTCCAAGGAGGTATGTCTCAGGTCGTTCACACCAGCGTGGACAATGACAGAGTCGTACTTGTACCTGCTGTTGAGAGACCTGAGTGCTTGCGTTATGTGGCGGATTCTAGCACCCAACAGGCAGCCTACTGTGACCATTTCCTTGTTCAATCTGGTGAGCGGGACGTCAGTGTGTCTGACTATGGAGTCACCAATGACGAGTGTGTCTGGCATTGTGTTTGGCCTTAAGGGCTGTGACTGTTTGGCACACTGACTATGTGGTCTATGTGTTGCATGTGTTGTGTCCTGAGGTGGCAGTTGTTTGGGTGTCTGCTTTGGTGGCCTCTGCTGTTTTGGTAGATTTTTGATCAGAGCCTCCGAATATGTCTTTGTGCATTTATGTGTATGATTTGAAGTTGTGATAGTACTATGTGAGACTGGGTTTGTGGTGTGTGTGGTTACCTTCTCCTCCTGTCTGGTCTTACCAGTCCTATGTTGAGAGAGCTCAGCCTCCAGTTTGGCTATATAGTTGCATCTCTCGCATGTATTTGTGTTTTGTGGGAGAAGGAGAGGGTTGTCCGTGTACATGAGACAATTGTAACATTGCCTCAATATTCTCAGATTCACCAGCTGAGCAGGAGATGACACTAGCAACTGATCCCTCGACATGCTAGAAGGAATAGACAAGGACTTTAAAAGACTCCGGGGGATGTGGGTGATCGAATGGGGTTTTTGGCTGGTGGGGTACTATGTATAATAAAAGTGCTATATCAAGTAAAAAAGTACTTTAGGAGCAAGTGCTAGGCTTTACAGATAGAGAATATTCTACTTTGGAATCAAGTACAGCTGAGCTTTTTGGATATAGAATACGCTGGTTAGATCAGCAGTACAGTTCAGGGAAGGCTGTTTTAAGGGAAAATTTGAAGAGTGGACTTTAGGTAGCCTGAATAGTTTAACCTTGATTAACCGCCGCTGCTCTTGTGTGCTCCTGTGGCAACTCCGCGCTAAAGCGTGCTTTATAGCAGGGGGCTGGAAAAAACAGGAAATGACCCAAAATGGCCAATGAATTACCAGTTGCTGTCTCTAACCACTCCTCTGAGGACAAACAGGCAGCTCAGTACTCCCCACTCTCACTGGTGAGTAAAGAAACTTCCCTCTGGCCACACAAGAAAATGGAGGAACACAGGAACCAAATACAAAGCCCAGGGATCAGCAAAATCTGATCACTGGAACAACTAGCTAGGAAAGTTAGGAAAGCAGAAGTATTTTTTTTGTTTTTTTTAGTTTTTTTTTTACACACACAGACAGAAAATACAGTAAATGCTTGGTTTTTCGACTAAATGCTATCAAAGGCTAGTACACTTGAGTGTATTAGCCTGTAGGTTAACTTATAAGCAAAACTTAAGCTAAGAAGTGCAGTCAACAAATTAAGCTCAGAAAAACAGAGAAAACAGGCAATATAACAATAATATAAGCACAAACAGTGGTCGAAATGCACAAAAGGTCGAAAAAAGCAATAAAAATGTAGAATTGCGGGTGTGTATGCAGGGCAGCAAGGTGCCCTGCATGTTTTGTGTGTGTGTGTGTGTGTGTGTGTGTGTGTGTGTGTGTGTGTGTGTGTGTGTGTGTGTGTGTGTGTGCCATCTGAGTGTTGGCATTGCAGGTAGGGTACGGGAAATCTCCCATTTAGCTCTACCGCATATAGTGGTAAATGGGAGATTTCCCTTACCCCACTGTAGTGTGGTCTCAGAGTTGGAATATTAAAGTGTGGGGGGTGTATTTTATTTGGTGTTTGTGTGTGGTTCATTTTGAAGCTTCAATGTTCTGAACATGGATGTTCTGGTCTCGATGATCAGAATGTCAGTGTTCTGAACATTTGATGTTTCAAAGTGAATCCATATGAACATATGTCTCAACTGTCATGATTTCTGTAGAATTGTATTTATTTATTTATTTGCTATTTGTTAACCGGGTTAGTCTGTCTAGCCAGGTGCCCTTTTTCAGCAGAGGCCCGAGGAGAAAATCTCCAAGTTACAATGTTTACAATAAGTAACAAAGGTGAATTACATATGTATAAAATAAGAATAAAACACAGATATTGACAAAAACAAAAAGTGAGACTATAGATTATGATTAAACATTCTTAAAACAGATGCAATTAAAAATTTTACAATAACATCTAGTTGAAACGTAATTGAATGTTAAGGAATAGGTGAAAGAGGAAAGGAAGGACTAACAGACAGACAGGTTCTAATTGTAGCATAGAGCTGAGTCCAGGAAAATTGTGGGGGAGGCAGATAAGTTCAGGTGAGGCAACGGTGAGAGTAGTAAGATGAATTAGAGAGTATTTAAGAAACTGGTTGCATATTTTACTGAAGAAGGAGGTATAAAACTTAGGAGACAGAGGAAAGAGAGGGAGTGGGTAGATGGGAGAAGAGGGTAGGGGAGGAGGAATGTTTCAAGTAGGGTCTTTACAGGTGCAAGACCAGGAGTTATACAGGAAGTCCTTTAGGACAAGTTTGAAGTTCAGTGAATTAGGGAGGGATCCCATGGAGACAGGAAGCTTGTATAAAGACTTTTACCTATGGTTTTATTGGGTTTGGGAACGTGGAGTAGGTGTTGGTCAGAGCTACAAAGCTCACGGTTGGGGATGTAGGAGGAGGTGAGCATCGTTAAAGAGGGACAAGCTAGGTGTCGTAGCAAGATAGAGTGTGTCATGTGAAGTTGAGGCAGAAGAAGTTGGTTATGGAACACTAGCCAGTTTAATTTTGTTTTATAGAGGGGCAATGGTGTTAGTGATAGGGGAGATTTGTGGACACTTTTGCAATTTTATTATAAGTTTGTTCAAGCTTGTTTAGGAGATTTTTTTGGAGGTTGCTGTAAATAGGGGCAGCATACATGTCTGTACTGAATTCATATTACTGAGTATTCATTATACTGAATGTACTGACTATTGCCTCATATGTCTGGTCTGTTTTGTCTATGATATTTTACTGGACAGCCTCTACCACATTGCTGAAGATCAATGTCAGGAAAAAAATGTCAGTCCTCTGATTTGCAGATATATGACATCATTTGAAATGCAATTTGATGGCAAATATGTTGTCAGAAAACCTTGCTAATATTGTAAGAGCACACTATGTAAGAATGTTCCCTGTTGTTGAGCCTTTATAATGCCATTATGTATGGCTTGGCCCATAATATCCCGTGCTAAGAGTTTGAGAGGTATGTACATAGAACATAATATATACAATATAAGCAGACTGAATGCTTGCTGTATGCAATATGATCTGTACTATAGTGTGTGTGCAAGGAACAGGGTAGTATTTCAAATAATAAATGGCATAGCAGTCAGTGGTCTCGCAAGTGAAATCTAACATATCTAGAAGTATGTAGTTGTAGTACGTTTAGTTATATTATCTGTGAAGTTACTAATTTTCTTGTTTTTCTCTCACCCACCCCTTCTCTTCTTTTATTTATTTAATCAATATATTTACTATTTTCATTTGATATTATCACATTATTTGTTATTACCTCTTATGTTGGCCTTATGTAAAATTTAATATTGCTTTGCAGTTAAAAATTAATTTACATTATGTATTGTTCTGTTCCTCATTATATTATTTTCAATTTGTTTCCATTACTCATTGTTTTCTCTTATGTTATTAACTACATTTGTTTGAGTTATGTTTATTTTTTCTTTATGTTTATATTTTATTTACTGCAGTGAGACAAGGTAGGCTGGTTCCCGGTGATCCAACTTCCTTGGCTCCCACAGCGGAGGCACTGGGGCCCAGCACATCTGGGCTGTAGTCTGATGGCATCACCTGTGCTTCCTCTACACTGCCTGCTCCTTCAGGTAGTTCCACCCCACAGGCTGGTGGTGGCTCTCTTCTCGGAGTGGGGTTGGAGGGCATGCATTTGTCACCTGAGATCAAACCCTCTGAGAATGTAAATGCTCTCATCCCACATGACTCACCTCATTTTTCCTCATTTCTCGCACTCCTTTACTTCTCTCTTCTCCTCTTCATACTGAGCTTCTCTGACTACTGCCATCTTCATATTTCTCATTTACTCCTACTCTTGTCCTACTTGTTTTTTTCTTATTGACCCCCCCTTCTTACATTCAACAATTAACACCTCTTATTCCCCTATTCTACTTTAACTTGCTAAGATTTCATGTAAAATTGTAATGTCAACTCTGTGTTACTTCACATTGTAAGAACTCTAACGGGAATATGTACCAATGGATTTTTCTCATTTTAATTGACTTAATTGTGTGTGTGATTGTGTGTGTGTGTGTGTGTGTGTGTGTGTGCGCGCGCATGTGTGTGTGTGTGTGTGTGTGTGTGTGTGTGTGTGTGTGTGTGTGTGTGTGTGTGATTTTACCTTTTGCTTTTTTGACTGTATTTTCACCGCAATCGTGGATTTTTTTGTCATGTGTAATACCATCGTTCTTCAGTAGAATTACATAAATGTAAATGCATTGTCTTCATATTATATTGTTGTTCATGGAGCTTTTCTCCCCAGAACTCCATTGAAAACAGGCTCTTCTTGGCCAAATGGACTATCCCGGTAAACAAACTGTAAAATAAATAAAAAATAAATAAAACTGACAGTCATGGTGCATAGGGTTGTATGCCAAATTTTTGGTGCACAGCACACATATGTTGGATGGAGAGCATGCTGCACATTCTGGTGGGGCATTCTGTCCCCAGGCACCAGCATCAACCAATGCCATAACAGGAGGAGTGAAGGTGCAGTGCTGACAGACCAATAGGTGAGGACTTGAGTCACATTGCTACCATGTCTAATATCCATGGGACCGGGATCAAACAACATCCTCCCCCACCAAGGTGTTCATCACCCTCTTGTGTCAAGCACCAACCCTATTTGCTGTCTTATCTGTCTGCAAATGCTTCCTCACCTTCCCAACTTTCCTTCCCCAACATTCCACTCTCTCCTTAAAACAAAGAACACCTGTCCCAAAAAAAATATATCATCCCATACATAGATCTCCATTTTGCATACGTGTCCAATGGACACACTTAATTTGATCCATTTGGCCTGACAATGCACTTATGTTGTTATCACCCCTCTCTCTGGGGGTGACAGTCAAAATTCAGCTAGAAATCTTTTCCAGTGCACAGTTGTTGCTGTTGAAGAAATGGATATCTATGGTTCTTTCCTACACCCTTCACATATATGCTAACAAGGCTAACAATAATGCAGGGAAAGCACTCTACTCCCACACCATTGCCAGAAATTGTAACTCTCTTCCCCTAACTGTGTCCACTGCTCCCTCCACATCCATATTCAAAAACTCCCTCAAATCACACCTTCTTAGTACCTGGTTATGCCCTTGTATCACATAACCCTACCCATACTACTATTAACTCCTCTCTGATCACATGCTGGATCTCTGATCCCCTGTATGCTTGATCATCTGAAAGGGTACTTTTAACTATAGAATCTTACTTGATAAATTTTCTTCTCTTACCAATGTATAACTGACGTTGTCTTTTTACCCATGTTCTATATCTTCTTTTACCTGGAGTGTTTTATTAATTTCTTGTTATATTACTATGCTCAGCATATATGATAAAACCTGTTTGTGTATTATGCTGGATGTATCGTAACTGACATTGTCTTTTACCTATGTTCTATATCTTCTTTTACACTGAGTGTTTTTATTAATTTCTTGCTATATTACTATGCTCAGCATACATGATGTAACCTGTTTTCTGTATTATGCTGGATGAACTGTATTTGTATAACTTGATGCTGGAGCTTTTCTCCCCGGGCCTCCGCTGAAAATGGACCTGGTCCATTCGGAATTTCCCGGTTAACAAATGTAAAATAAATTAATATGCATATCTAATATATATATATATATATATATATATATATATATATATATATGAAATCTATAGCTGTATGAGTGTGTGTGTGTGTGTGTATATATATATATATATATATATATATATATATATATATATATATATATGTATATATATATATATATATATATATATATATATACACACACACACACACACACACACATAGATATATATATATATATATATATATATATATATATATATATATATATATATATATATATATATATATACACACACACACACACACACACACACACACACACACACATATATATATATATGGATTCGTATCACTTCACCGAAATACCATTTTACTGACACCCATTTCACTGAGACCAAATCACCTAAAGTTCATTTCACTGAAAGTTAATTTCACCTAAAACTCATTTCACTGATAACTAGTACTCTAAGGCAAGTCAAAGGTATATGTCCTTATCCCCACTGTAGTGCGATCCTGGTGTTAGTATATATAGTTAGGGGGGTGTATAGGGGGTGTGGGGGGTGTAGCCCCCACCTAGTTGGGCTTTACCAAATAATGTAAAATAAAACCAGACAACAGAAAACCAAATTAGGTGGGAGTCTATGTCCTCAACATCCCGAAATGTGGGGGGCTGTGCCCCCCGCACCCCCGTAACTATATATACTAACACCAGGATCACACTACAGTGGGGAAAAGGACATATACCTTTGACTTGCCTTAGAGTTCTACTTGTCAGTAAAATGAGTTTTAGGTGAAATGAACTTTAGGTGATTTGGTCTCAGTGAAATGGGTGTCAGTGAAATGGCCTTTCAGTGAAGTGATATGAATCCATATATAATCTGCCTTTCACTATGTGTTTCCCCCTGCTTGCCCCACATTTCACCACTGTCCTATATCCCCAATTATCTTTCTTTAAAGAATTATTGCACAATACTGCACTATGTGCAGCATTAATAAGCTATGCTAAATAGTGGTGTATTACTACATGTAGAAAGCATAGCAATCAAGTTCAAAAACTATACTTCCCCCCATTTTGAGCCCAGTACTAATTCACTTGCACAACAGTGCATCAACCCATCAAGCCACATGGCCAGTTAATAAGCACAGGTGTTTTAAGTAAGTGCCAAGTGTGTTTACGTGATGCTGCACATCATGCCATATCGCACAGCAAATCTGCTAAAAGATTAATGGAATAATAGGAATTTAACTGGGACTCTAGTAGAGCAATACATCAATATAAAGCCATACATTTAATAATAGATGTAAGTGAGGTATGTAACAGCAGGTAACTGTGCAATTATATCTACAACATGTAAAAATGCACCTGTTATAACAGTGCCCTTATAGCTCAGTCTGTTAAATGCTTTGAAAACCTTAATTTTTGGACCACATGATCGTTGGTTCAAATACATCTCTGTCTAGCATTTAAAATATACGTATGTGTACATCACAGTTATAAATTGTGATATGTATGACTGTGTCATCACCTATTTATCCACCCAAAGCAGTACAGATGGAATGTTTGCTTCTAAATAATGGAAATGAGAGGCCTGCATATAGGACCACTTTTTAACTATTCCTATTAAATTTAATTCAAATGTGGCCCAATAATATCAGACTGCAGCCCAGAATTATTTGCTAGTGATATTACAGATAACCACAGCTGCACAAATAACATACACATATGGAGGTTGTGCTAGAAGCAAGGATTGCCAGCACGCATGCTCTAGATGACAACCATGACATAATACATGACTTGGCAGTTGTCCAACTGGTTGGCATAATGGTTACTCTACCCCCTACCTTGTTCTAGGACACACCAAGCATGTTGCCTTTTACTCTGTTAATGATACCTTTGGCTAACATACTTACCTTAAACACATACCTTAATTTCCAATGCGATGAGTTCCCTCAATCTGGCTCTGGCTGTTTATCAAGGTTGCCCAAGGTTGCACAGCTACCATTCTGTGTTATTATCCTGCAATGTCTTCAGCCTCTCTGTCTATGCCTATTGCCTGCAGCAGCAGCTTCAGCTTCAGCTTGTAGCATACACATCTGTATGTAAAAAGTAGCTGCTACAAACATTCTCTCTGTGCAGATGTGGTATCTTTAACCCAGTAATTGTATGAGAAAGTGGATGGAATCTACATTGAGGCCTTATATCTTGTTGAATAGTTGCATGGAATTGGCTGATTATACTGCAAATCAGCTGTGTAGGTTGTATGTAGCATTTCTAAACCACAGATTGCTTTAGAGGCAATCACCTGCTAATGAGAACTATCTTAAAAAGGCAAACTTCTAGCTAGGGGAACCAGTGTGTATGAGAGTTAGTTTGTATGGTTAATTCATTGACACAGTGCTTATACAGAACAGCAGTATATTTCAACAGATGAGTGCTGTACTCCATTAGGTATGTAACCATTTTGTTTCCAACATGATGCTTATGTTTGAATATACTTAGGGAGAATGTACTGTACTGATGACATGGCACTGATCGTCATCCATGTTCCACCTACAGAGGATGCAGAGTACAGCAAGGGTATAATGCTGTGTGATATGAAATGCCTGCTTGCTTGGTGGCTAAATGTTAGTGCTAGAAAGGTTCTAACTCCTAATGTATGTTTTATTTTTAGGCAGACCCCCTCAAAATATCTAACTAAAAGAATATCCTGCCTGAAGGATGCTATGCTGAGAAACTGTACCCACAAACAATCTACCTGAAGTCCAACCTACAATTGGCTAAGGTTAATACCTTAAAGTGTAATGTAATCCCATGTACTGTTTACTGCTGACCTGGGTCTAAAGCACCGTTAGTCTGTCCCCCATAGTAATTTGGCTTCCTCTCTCTGTTTTTAAACAAACTAGTTTGCCCCTGAATATAGTAATAGCATACTGGTCTCCCACATAAAGCCCTGAAAAGTATACTCTAAACCCTTAACCTACAGCTAGCAAAAACCCTGTAAGAGTATAAAACACAGTCTAAAACATAATGTATAACCTAGGGTATAATATAGTTTAAAACTACAGTTTAAAAATTCAGTTTCAATACACAGCCATTAAGTTAACACTAAATACATACCTTAAGGCTCCAGGAAGCCTAAGAAAACACTTGTAGTCAGTGTCTTTTGGTGGGACCTGCTTGTGAATGGAGTCTTCTACTTGAACCATCACTTTGGGTAATGATCCTGTGGAGAACATTGGACTTTTAACCCAGCTTATCCAGCAATTTTCTCAACAAGCAGTTGGGGTTTCTTCTGGCATGGTAGCTTCACAACTAGGAGCTACTCAGGTGGGTTGTTTATCATCGGCTCAGCCCACTGCAGTGAACATTGTTCCAGAGCAGACTGTTAATGTATCTTCCACACAAGTGGCAGTTAATAATTAATTCAACATCCAAAGTTGGTTGAAACAGGACCTTGTTTTTAATGGGAACTTAGGTTCCATGTCTGTGGTCCAGACATTCAACCAATCGCTTACTTGCCTTGAAAGAAAGATGATTAAATGTAAATAATTGGAGCTGGAGAACTTATATTTTGTGGAGTGTATCAGAAATAAAGTGGTACCAAAAGGGCTAAGACGTTGGACTTATCCAATGCAGCTTTTAGCTGATTCTCCCATGCATAAAGAACTACTGGATTTGTTTGACCATCAGAGGTTTGAACTAATGGAAACATTTATCAAGTTCAATATTAAATCTATTGAGACCTTGCAAAATGAGATTATTGAACTTGATAAACTTTTACATAATGGCCTATTGTCCGATCCATCTTTTTCAGCTTACAAGGATGTTTTTCTTAAAACAAACAAGATTGTAAGCGAGGTTAAGACCCAAAAGGAAAAAAAAACTTGATAGGGACAGAAAAGCTTATGTTTCGGGTACGGCTTATCCTAAGCTGCCTAATCTCACTTTGAATACTGTCCATCATTCGAATCTCACCAATAGCGGCGATGAGGAAGGCAACATTCAACAGATGAAACAAACACTCAATCCCCTTTAGAATGGGATTTACCTCAGAGGTCCGAGAGGTTACAAAATTGGAGACGAATGGGGAACAATGTACAGATCCCAAGTAACAGGCCCTCGGGGGCCTTCACAGCCTTTTTGCAACCAGAGGAGGAACAGGAGGTTCACTCAGTGGAATTAAGGGAACTTTCTTTTCAATCACTTAATGAAATTACTGAAAATTTGCCTTTGGACTTCAATTTGGTTGATGAGTCAGACAATTTCTTTTCAGAAGTTAATTTGGTATGTGTTTACAATGTTAAAGCTGACTTTGTGTTGTACAATTTTTCTGATCATGTGTTTGACCAGACAGCGGCAGATTTGTTTAGTAAAGGGCTTAGTATTATGCCAGCTAAACACGCTTATATTACTGATTTAGTTTTGGACCTTAAATTATTTATTAGGAATTTAAATTTTAGACTGCTTTTCAACAGTGCTGATGTGATTGAACACTGTTTTAGGTAACGAAAGAAAACTATCTACAGCCCTCCTGTAGATAACTGTCTTACAATGTTTGAAAAAATTTGTGAGTTTGATTTTAGAGCTCTGTTAAGCCATAAGAATGAGAATAATTTTGATATTTTAACTATTGGTGAAAGAAATCTATTGTTAAACATTTGTAAGGACAGAACAGTAAGGGCCATGAAGTCCGATAAGGGGGAGGGGTAGCAGTTATGTGAAAACATGCTTATATTGAAAGAATGAATCTTTTGCTGTTTGATGAAAGTACATATGAAGAGGTTTCACAGCATTTTGTTAATTTATCATATTATAGAATTGATTTAGTTTTACAAGATCTATGTGACCAAGGTCAATTGGATGCAGGTCAGCTTGAATTTCTTATTAATAAATATCCAAAAGTTCCAAGTATCTTTGGAATTCTGAAGATCATAAGAACCAGTACAATCGCCCTATGAGATCTATTGTGAGTGCAGCTAGTTCTAAAATTCCCACTTTGGGGAAATGTATAGATTTTGCTCTCAAGGATATTTTAAAAGGAGAAAGACATATTTGTATTGATTCCTGGCATTTCCTGGACAAATTGAATAGTGTAGTGTTTCAGGACAATGTACGTTTTCTCACAGTGGATGTCACCAATTTGTATAATATCATTCCACATACCATTGATTTGGAGTGGTTTGGTGGAGTTTTTGTATGACAGTAAAGTGATCAATAATAGTGAAGTGGCAGTGTTAGTGACCCGTATGGAGTTATTACTAAAACACAACTTTGTTTACTTTGAAGGGCAGTACTTTCTACAAAAAAAAAAAACAGGCATTGCCATGGGGGCCATCTGTGCCCCTGAGTTGGCAAATATTATCATGCTTATGTGGGAGAGAAAGTACTTGGTTAACTCGGGGTTTGTGAATAAATGGACAGTCTATTTACGATATATTGATGATTTATTTTTTCTGTGGAATGACATGGGATAAGATGTCACCACTTTTATTGACTACTTGAATAACACCACTGACTTCTTGAAATTTACCCATGTTCACAATGTGTCTGGTATTAATTACCTAGATGTGGACATTAGAAAAGACCTGGACAGGAAATGTTTTGTTAGTAATTTGTATAGGAAGCCTACTTATTGTAATAATTTATTACATTATGAGAGCAATCATACTGAATTTCTAAAGCATGGTATTGTAAAGGGACGATTTGTGAGGATTGCCTGGATGGTCAGTACAGAAGATGATTTTCTTTTACAGTGTGAGACACTCACTGAGTTGTTTTTGGCCAGAGGTTTTCCTACTATTTTTATTTCTACAATACAAAAAGAGATTGTTTGTAGAAGAAACAACCAGAACATTCAGCCCATTTTAGGGGGTAGTACTGGGGGGAATATTATGAGCATTTCTTGGAATAAAAACACAACTAATCCCTCTAAGTATTCTTGTCCCTTTGTGACCAGATTTTCCAATAACTACCAAAGTATTTCTAGGATTTTGAAGAAAAATTGGCAGCTATTTTGGAGCAACCCTGGAATTTTAGACCAATTGGGTGATATGCCACAGATAGTATTTAGAAAAGGTTCCAGTATCAAGTTAATTACTGGAATAAGAGGGTGTTTTTGATAGTAGTATCATTAGATTTGGGACTAGAAAATGTGGCTGTTGTTCACAATATCATTTGGTCAAGAATTGTGACCATGTTAAGGTTAACTATACGTTTATTAAATCTAATGATAAATTTTCTTGCAATTCTACAGGGGTTGTTTATGCTGCCCTATGTCAGCACTGTAATGGCTTTTACATTGGGAAAACTGAAAGAAAGTTTAGGGAGAGAATTTATGAATATCATAGGGACATAAAAATGGCAATAGAAATAATGCCTTATTTAAGCAAATAGAAAATTTATCATCACATTGCTTTCTTTATGCAGTTGTTGAGGGGGTAAAAAAAGATCCCGGAGGAGGTCCCTGGGAAGACTGCTTAGAATTTAGGGAACTTTGCTGGCAGATTAAACTAAATGCCTGTGTCCCCCTGGCCTCAATGACAATATTAGTATTGGCAGCTTACTTAGGCTGTGTTCTTGTGATTTAGTAGTATTGCTGAATAGCAGTAAATGTAAACACTGTAACATACATATACAAAATTAACAAAAGTAATTTTAATTTTTTTATATGTTTTTAATATCTTTTACTAATGGGTTTTACTTTAAAATTTTTTTTGTAGATTTTAATTAAGAAAGTCTGCTGATAATTACTGCAATGATATGTTTTATTGGTTCACTGTGTCATGTGTTCTCACAACTTGTATTTAATGGGAGTGTTGTTGATTTTACACTATCCTGATGAAGTCTTTTGTTATAACCTGATGAAAGTGCTTAATTAAACATTGGTTTCACTACCTTGGTGGAGTTCCTGTGGTACTGTATTCCAGGCTTGGCTCATTTTTTTTGGTGTTGCATTTATTTACGAGTACAGGCCTACGAGCAGATCCTTCAGAGCAATCAGCTATTCTTGTGATGCTAGATCCAGACAAAGTTCAAGCCCTGCAAAGTTTTCCTGGCATGGCCAACTAATTAGTTAAGTTTATTCCAGACTTGAGCAAACTATCAGCACCACTCAGAGAGCTGACATATAAAGATGTATCCTGGTCTTGGTTAGAGCAACACCAAAGAGCATTTGATATCCTGAAACAGAGAATTGCTAGTCTGCCAATGCTCAGATACTATAATGTTCAAAAACCAGTGACACTTTCCTGTGATGCTTCAAAATCTGTTTTTGGTACAGTCATTCTACAAGAGGCTCACCCTGTTGTCTATGCTTCGAGATCGTTTACCCAAACTGAACAGCAGTATGCCCAGATCAAGAAAGAGCTTTTAGCAATTGTGTTTACATGTTCGAAGTTCCATGATTATGTTTACGGTAGACCTAGTCAGATTAAAACAGACCACCAACCATTAGTCACAATCTTGAGAAAATCAATACATTCAGCCCCAGCCCAACTGCAATGTATGATGTTAAGACTGCAAAAGTATAATTTTAATCGTGTCTACAAAAAAGGCAAACTTCTTTATCTTGCTGATACATTATCCAGATCACCCAGGATTACCAATGAACAGAATGACAATCAAGTTTCTCATTTGATTGATTATTTTGAAGTCATGGAAGTGAGTAGTTTTTCTTCCACATGTCTTGATGAGCTGAGAGGTTACACAGCCATGGATCCAGTTTTACAGAAGCTCAACTACTTTACCAATCAAGGATGGCCATCAAAGCAATCTAGTTTACCTCAAGAACTGCAACTTTATTTTCCGTACAGAGATGAGATATTGTCTGAAAAAGGTATCATAATGAAAGGTCTGAAAGTAATTGTTCCAAAGTCCTTGCAACCTGAGTACATTACTATCTTGCATCATGGTTACCCAGGAACCGAATCTACCAAATGAAAGGCGAGAGAGATAGTATTTTGACCTTCTA
Source organism: Protopterus annectens (assembly GCF_019279795.1). Classification (NCBI taxonomy): domain Eukaryota; kingdom Metazoa; phylum Chordata; order Ceratodontiformes; family Protopteridae; genus Protopterus; species Protopterus annectens. The sequence goes on from NC_056744.1 coordinate 1,262,675,637, forward strand.
TGTCACAAGACATTGAGAGAGCACTTTCTTCTTGTTCAGAATGTAATAGTACAAAGCCTCATCAATAGAAAGAACCACTTCAACTTAACCATATTCTGGAACTACTTTGCTACAGTAGCTACAGGCATTTTTGAGTTGGATGGTCAACATTATTTGGTGTTAGTAGACTCTCACTCCAATTGGTTTGAGATTGACCTACTTCCCAATCTAGCATCCACTACAATCACTACTAAGATGAAATGTCATTTTGCTGTACATGGTAGTACACACAAAGTTATTTCAGAATGCAGTTTCAAGCCAGCAGTTGAAAGGATTTGCAGAAGAATGGGACTTTACTCATATCACAAGTGGTCTCCAGTACCCACAGTCAAATGGTTTGGCAGAATGTGCAGTGCAAAGTGCAAAACAGTTACTTGAGAAGTCAAAACAAGATAATAGTGATGTTTTCCTGAATCTCTTGAATCTGTTAAATATTCCTTGTGATAAACATCTTGGTTCACCTGCTCAGAGATTTGTGTCAAGACAAACCAGAACTACATTACCATTTAGTAGCCAATTGTTGGTTCCATGTTCAAACAAAGATGATCAGTGAAACATGATCTGTTGAGGAAATGACTATCCTAGATGTCCTACCACAATAAGACCAGCAGACTGCTCAATCCATTAGAAAAGGAGAGGATGCAAATGTCCAAAGGTTATGACTGGATTGGTGTTGTGAAGAATATTTGTCCAGAGCTGAGACTGTGCATTGTGACAACATAAGAAGGAATCTTTAGGCAAAATAGGATGCAGTTACTACTGGTATCTGAGCCTGTACCACAGGAAATAACCTTTGAGAGAGACTCTTGATCTCAGACTGAGTTGTCCGGTGTTATAATTCCAGACAAAGTTCCAGAGGACATTCCTGTTCCTGTGGCAAATCGAGACATTCCTGATATGAGTTGTGCACTGCAGACTGTCCCTGTTGCTATGTATAGTCCCAACTGTTATGTTATGAGATATGGTCAAATCTCTAAACCTTGCAGTACATATGAAGCAACTTGGGCATGAAAATTTTATTTATTTTACATTTGTTGACCGGGCTAGTCCAGCTGGATATATGTCCATTTTCAGTGGAGGCCCGGGGAGAAAAGCTCCAACGAAATTTACAAATAATTCACAGTAATGGTCAAAACAAGTAAAATTGTTAAAACATTAAGACAGAACATGAAATCTTTGGAGAGAGGCAAGTCAAAACAAAGTTTTAACATACATTTGCTATACAGATTCTAAAATATAAGTTTCTAATATGGAAAAATTAGAAGAAAGTAATAAAAAAAATTTTTTTTTTTTTTTTTTTTTTTTTATTACATATCTCTCTAGTATGTTATGTGAGGAGGAATTTAGGAGGGAAGGATACAAGACAGGTTAGTCTGGGTTGTTACAGGAACAAAGCCAGTGCTTGTTAAGATGTGTTTTTAGCTGTTTTTAAAGAGTGGAGGACTAGACAAAGATGAGATATCAGATGGTAGTTTGTTCCACATTTGTCCAACAGAGTTAGAAAAAAATTGTATTTTGTTTCTAATGTACATAGTAATACATGCCTATCTCTACTATTGTTTTGCATAAAGGGCAATCTTTTTAAGAGGGGGGATGTAGATTAATGAGTGTGTGTATATACTTTAAGAAACTATCCAAGGGCTTGCACTAGAGTATACATACTGAGCACATGTGAGCCTGACTGCCATTTTGTAGTTAGCTATTGAGATGTGAACATGTATGTATGTAAGCTCTGTCTGTTAGTTAGTTTGTATTTAAATATGCTGATATCCATCCTGATGTGTTTCTTTGGATTAAAGCATCTGAATGAAACCCCAAGCCTTCTTATTATTTGTGTTAGAGATGAACATGTGACAGGACTATCATGGAGGCACAGGCTAGTTCAGAAAGGAACTCCAGATGAATATTCGGGGTTATAGATGCAGTACAGTCTGACATCCGTGACTGCCTCCTCCGTGCTGCTGATACCATGTAATGGTTGACTGAAACAGTGGAAAGAGATAGGTCTAAGAAAGATTGCACACTATCTGTCTTGGAATGCATGTTTTCTGTGATGGAACTTCTGATTGGAGTTGAGCGTTGGCCTCGTGGGCATAGGTCAGCAACTACATCCTAGTGAAAGTCAACATGGCCTGGCACATTCCTGCTCCCATAGTGGCAGTACAGCCAGAGGGGAGTATGTTGTCCACACCAAGACATAGCAGGCCATGGACTTTTGGTCCTGGGCATTTCCGTGAAGGACACATTCCCAGCAGACAGCAATCAACCTCAGGTAGTAGCACAACATCTGACCATGGGCATGGAGGTGCCAGTGCAACTTCTGGCAGAGCCAGTTGTCATGTTCGGGGGAGGAGACAATGAACTGTCAGCTCTACCATGCAAGGCTCACAGCTGTCCAACATTCAGACACATAGAGCTAGCACTGGGCTTAGCTGTGTTTATGCAGACACGCACACACCACTGACACATTGAGGGCACCTACAGACACACATGCAACATTTCCATGGTCCATCTTGCCTGCTTCCCTTCCTGACTCCCACACAAGCTTGCCAACCTATTAGGTCAGCCCAGGCCTCCTACACACCCACACAACACCCTGTGCAAGTGATGAAAACTGTGCCACATCCCAATCATTTTTCTCATGGATGCAGGGAAATAACGCTATGTGTCTGATGCATAGGATGATTATCTACATTAATATGAATTTGTTTCATCCATTGTTGCTGGAGATATGGTACTTATACTGGTCATTTAGAAATATTGTTCTTTGTCATTTATAATGGGCAGGATTCACGAAGCCTCCGTGTAAGAGTTATAACTCATACACGGAGGCTGCAGTTAAACGGAGTGATGTCAGCATGCTTTGCATATTCATGAGAGCATGCTGAATCACACTTAAGGCTAACACGGTCCGTGTAAGACAGTAGGGGCCGTGTCCGTAGGCCAAGCCCTGTAAGCAGACACGCCCCCAGAAGAGGAAAAGTTCCCAAAGTAAACACCCACGACAGAGTCCAAGGAAATGTGAATAAACAGAGCACAACACATGCCCCCACAGACTATGAACAGAAAACATACAAATAAACGTTATATATTTTTTTTAAATTGTAAAAATGTTTAACCGTGAGTGCGCTCGTTTACGCGGGCGTGCCCGTAGTGCAGCTACAGTTAGCAGTTAGTGGGAAAACATATAAGAACTAAATATGCAAACTAAGCTAGGAAGCAATAGCGTAGCGGTAGAGATGTTGGCTGAAGAGCAGGCATTCATGGTTCGAGCCCCCACAACACCAATTTTTATTTTTAGCAAAATAAGCACGAAACAAGTCCCTGACAAATATGTACACATAAAACCACAGTTTATGTAAAATGTAATGAAATAGCCCATTTATATTAAAGAAATGTGAGGTAACAAAAGAATAAAAAATGCCAGATGTGCCCATAGCTGAGCTACAGTTTAACAGGGTGAGTGCATCTGCCCGTAGATAACAGTGGTTTAACTGGTGCAAAATGAGTGCCCATAGCTGAGCAGTGGTTTAACATGCTAAATCTATGTGCCCCTAACTGAGCTGAGCGTAATATGCGTGCCGATAGCCAAATGAGGCTTAAACCAGTGTACCCCGTTTGCATGGAGCTGCGCACCGCGCAAACAAGCTAACCGACGGGCAACGTTGAGCAAGTCGTATCAAAACTGCCTTTACACAGACACACCCCTCAGCATGTCTAGACAGTCATGAAAAATAAAAAGCAGTGGCCAGGTTTGAACCCAGGATACTATACACCATAGTCAAGGTACCAAACCACTAAGCCATAACAGCAGTACCTAGAAATGCAATAATAGCTAATATATAGGAATGAATACAAACTGGAGCATGACAATGCAGGTTTACTGAAGATGATACAATTCCAAAATGGCCAATCACAGATATGTGCGGGAAAAACGGACTATATAAGCCCCATAGGTGGGAATACACAGCATAAACGATTGTAGAACTAACCTGCAGGCAGAATGACAGGAGTAGGAGAGGGTAGTTGCTTTCGAGCACAGAGGTGGGGCATTGAGGAGTCCAGGAACATGGTCTGGCTCCTAGTCCACAATCATGAGGCCCAACTCATGCAGGGCCAGGTCTTCTGTGGAGCATACAGGGCTGAGGCGTGGGACCGGTTGGCTCATGATCTAACCAGTGCCACAGGGATTCCAAGGACTAGTGAGCTGGTCCGTCACCACCATGCAGACCTGAAGAGATGCAAGCAGGACCAACTGAACCTTTGGATCCAGGAAGCCCGGCAAACACCCAACGCCCCACTACTGAGTAAGTTACATTTAATTATGTATGTAAGAAATTAAACTAGCTGATATTATGGAGATGTGTATTCTAATATTACTTCATTTATATTACAGCTGCAGGTGTCCGTTCTGCGAACCTCAGAGCCTATGGCGATAGGCTGGTGCGGTTGTGCCACCAGGCAGGTCAGTAATCCACTACCAGTAACTGTAAAGAAATATAAAAGTATGACAGTCAGCAAAAGAGTGCAGTGTAGTCAGTAAGGAATAAAATGTGCAAGTAACAGTGAGAAAGTGTCTGCAAGTATTGCTTGATTACAAAAGTGTGTTTCAGCCTGTAATTTAAACCGAAAAATGAAACTGTCTGACATAAATTCTGAAATAAAAATGCCCTACCTGTAAGAAAATAGTACACAACCTGCAGCAGGCTGAAAAGTATAGCTGCAGAAGATGATGAAATCACATGTGTGAAATATATCCCTGTTGAAATACTGAAACATGACAGAAGTGAGACTGCTGGAAAGGATTGTAATAACTACAGGTAAAACATGTCAATAAAGCCTAGAAGTAAGTACCATCCTGAAAAGTAAAATGAAAGCAAGTGAGAGAGTGTGAGAAAGTGTCATGAATCCAGCAATACAGTAGTAATAACCCTGAATAAAGTATACTGCAGTCAAGACAGAATGAAATGCATGTGAGAATCAAAACCAAACAGCGAAATCTGTTCAAAGTGTTGCTGCATCTGGAATGTGTATCCCAAAATCTGGATATGTTGCTCTCAGTCTGCAATATGCAGATAGGATGATTGTCTGATATACCAAACATCCACACTTGTCTACAGCTATATAAAGCAAATGTAGCAGGATGATGTAGCTGAGCAAAGCTAGATATGAATGTGTATGAAGAACAATAAAATGTATATTGATGTTGCAGTAACAGTCCTATCACCAAGTTGAAATAGTTATCATATAGGAAACTGTACTTAGAACAGTAGTGTGTATATAACTGTAGCTATTAGAAATGTACAGCATATGTATTGGTATTTGAAGGTGTTAATATTATTTTCTTCACCCCACCCTATAACCACATATAACCCATTCCACATGAAAATGGTATGTGCAATCACAATTAACACCCCTGGACATTTGTCCTGTTGGGTCATATATATTTGCATGTCTGTTGATGCATCTGCCATGTTCATACATCCAAACCTGATGGCCTGTTGCCATCAATTAACCCTGCATGTTGTTGGACTGTGTATTTCTGTTCAAATTATGCATGTGTTATGCACACTGTTCAATGGTGTGAATATCTGGGTGTCTGGTTAATGGGAATACTAATGCATGCTGTTACAACTAATTGTGAATGGTATTATATGTCACTAACCCAAACTGTCATGACATAATGCAAAACATAGGACGACAGGGAAGGCGGGTTCCAGCGGACCCACCTCTCCCACCTCAGCTGGCGAGTGCACCTGGCACTAGTGCCGAGTCCGGACCCTCCTCCGGTGGCCCTGTGCCACCTGCGGGTGGAAGCGCTGCAGGGGATGGGGCTCGCCCCCCCTCTGCAAGTGTGGCCAGAGGAGAACCACCACTCACCCTCCGTAGCATCCGGACTGTGGTGCGTAGGGAGATTCGGGACTCTGTTCTCGAGCCCCTACACCAGCTTGAGGCATGGGTGGCACAACTAACGGGCATGCCTGTTGCCCGGCCTACACAGCCCCCAGCACAGCCCCATCCTGGGCAGTGAAGGAACAGTGGCAACTGCCTATGGGTGGGGATATGAGTTCCACTGTTGCCATCTCTGGGCTCATGGGCTCTGGATATCCAAACCTCCGTCCCCGTCAATTGTGTAACCCCCCCACACGTGTCATACACCGCCCCTGTATGCGTCTTGTTTGTCTTGTCTGTTTACCTACCCAACCTACCTCCCCAGCTGTACCGACTTCCTTCACCTGACATACCACTCTCACCTAAAAAAAAAAAAAAAAAAAAAAAGGGCACTCTGTACCCACCAAAAAATTACGCCCCATACATAGCTGCCCCATTCCGCACACATGTCTGCTGGACATGGAATCTATCAATTACAATTAGCTGTACAACAAGTATTATTGTTGTCCTGACACATCTCTCAGGGGTGGAAGGTTTCAAATGTCACACCAAATTACATACATATGCACAGCTGTTGCTGATGAAGAAATGGGCAGCTATGGGCCTTACCTACATCCCTCCTGCAAATCCCAAGCTTGTTTCCCTACTGTCTTACCCTCTTTGTGACCCCTTTTTCGCCACTTTCCTGTCTCCCCATTTTCTTTTCTTTCAAAGAAAATAGCGCGGGTGTGCACCAGAGTAAGCACCGTTAAGAGGTTGTAAGCGGGTGTGCGCTTGTGTACGCAGAGCTAACCGCCAGTGTGCATGCGTGAGCTCCGCGCAAACCAGCGCTAACCCGGTTACAACTGCTTAAAGGTGCCTAAGTCACTTTGATTGACAGGTCCTGTACTCAGTTCAAAAGCAAAATAAAATCCCACTGTCAGTCCCAAACCCAGGACCTTGGAAACACTCGTCTGTATGACCTACCACTAAGCCATGACTCTTACACAGGAACATTGTGCTAAAATAAATATAACATGTAATAGTAGGGATGAATGTAAAGGGAATATAGGATGTGTAGTATACAAAGCATGTCATTTAGAATTACTGTCAAAACTACTGGATTTCCATAATAGTAGTGTGTGAACAGAAACAGCCATGCTAGTTGGTAGCTTGTAGATAATAATGTCAGTTAAAGTACATATATAAATGTATGTATATGTACATATATATATATATATATATATATATATATATATATATATATATATATATAAATATATATCTATATATAGTTGTAGAAGTCATTGTGCATACACACTTGCTACAGGGAACATGAGAGAGGAATGGAGAAATGTGAATATACAACACAGCCTGAATCATGAGAGAGATACTAACCTTTACACTCACAGAACACTGTCCACAGCATACCAGCATGGCCCCGCCCTTACAATCTGAAAGGGCAACACCTATCCCACATACCCTTTTATAGCACTGACCTGAAATCACAGTGAGAACTGCAATCAGTACACAACTGGCTGTATGCAATTAGCAAATGCTGGCTTACAATTGGTGCAGAGGCCATCACATGGACCTATGCAGATACCTACAAAAGCATCCAGTACTAACACTCCACACATGCAATACATTCATTGCACTGTCTGGAAGCAGACAGAGGGAGAGAGAAAAGTGAGAGAGAGAGAGAGAGAGAGAACAAAAAAAAATATATACACTGTGACTCTGTCACCCGAAGCTGTCAGCAGTGACAGTAGCAGCAGCAAGCAGAAGCAGTGGTAACACAACCAGCTGTGACAAACACAGGTAATGCAAAGTAGCAGGTTAATAGTGTGCATACTGTGAACCCTCCAAATGTGTCATAGGTCTGTATCTATAGGTATGTCCATGTGATATGTTGTGTGTACGTAGTTCCACCAAAAGGGGATGACCATACATTACATGTCAATCAGTCTTAGGCCATGATCCTGGCAGCAGTTGTCTGTGCGTTGCCCCAGCAATGGCTGTAGTGACTGCTTTGTAAGGTCAGCCAGGTTCAAAAGGCAGGATCAGCCCATCACAAAGGCACACTGGCTGGGAACAAGTGTCTGCAGGTACCCGATATCACTGCATATGCATCCCATACTGCATAATTCCATAGCTTAGCAGACCAGGCATGTTATGCATATGATGTGGTAGTTCCCAGGGTCAGTCGAGATGCCTCCTTAGTGGTGTGGGACCACTTTCGCTGTATGCCACTGTCCAGGTACATATCCTTTAGTACGGCCAAGATAAATTATCAGTGTTATATGCAGTTGTATGTCCTCTCCGAGTGCAGGTAGCACACATCCAGGGATACCATGAGGTCACAGTGATGCTGTGTGTTCTTCTCTGCTGAGGGCGGCCCTCACCTGGACATGTGAGATGATAGGGAGGTTACATCCAGCTGTGATAAATATTTCAACTGGTGGGGGAGAAGGAGGGGGGATACGTTCACCGAACATGTCTGCAAGATTGTTGCCAATATCCGTGTGTTTGGTGAATGTTAAGTAGGTGTGTATTAACACAGAGCATATCTGAGGCATGTGGTCCATATGTGTAACATAACTGAAGAAGGCCTTGTGGTCATCCATAGTGTTTGTGTCCATTTCCCTCCCAGAGTAGGCCGTGGCCATTGTTATGACGGACCGTAGCGTAATACCAGTGCTGACCACAAATGCCTTCCCTTAATGTGAATGTGCTCTGTCCTGCAGTAGCCTCCTGCTATTGTTATACAATCTGCCTCTGTCTGGGGTCCACCAGACAGGATGCCTAACCTTTGTGCATAGGGTCTGGGTTAGAAATGTGTGTGCAAGTTCCATGCAATCTGTGGCATGTCCGTGGTAAGCATTTGCAAAGGGGTCAGCAGTGTGGCTTGTGGCTTCCACTGGCCCAGTGTGCTGCATGGATACCATCTCAGTCCCAGCAAGTGAATAACTGTCTAATCACATACATATCAAAGTAGTCTACTGTGCTGGTGGTGGTGGTGGGATATGTATATCCAGGCCGAGTAACTTCTGTCCACATCACAGTAGTGGACGGCATCCCACATACAGTACCTTGGGATGAACCCCCAGAGTGAGGTTGTGCATTGCACCTGTCAGTGTGTGCTGACCGATGGGGCATGCTGCTATGTTGTGTGGAATGTGGCAGGTATTGTTGCACAGGTGTTGGCTGAGCACTGATATCTGGCCATGTACCTGTGTATCCATCACGACACACACATGCAACATATGGGAGTAGTAGTATATCACTACACATGAGTATCATGTATAGTATGTGTGCCATATATTGCTGACATGGTCTGCTGATATCCTGTTTGTGTTCTCTTCCAGGGAGATGGCGCATCAGCGTAACCCCGCCTACTCTGTGGTGGAAGACGAGGAGATCCACCAGAGCCTGGTGCGGGAGTATGACATCCTGTTTTCCCGCACCAGTCAGAATCAGCAGGAGTGGGCTGCACTGTGGCAAGACCTTGTCCATAGGGTAAATGATATTGGCACGCATAACAAGACATATGAGCAGGTACGACATCACTGCAGTGATTTAGTCCGAAGTGTCCGTCAGCGTGCATCAGATATCCACAGGCAACAGGTTGCCACAGGAGGTGGGGTGGCCACATATCCCCCCTCACCAGACTGGAGGGGCTACTCCTAAGTGTTGTGGCTCCAGCCCTGGAACACCAACAGCAGTACACCTGCATTATGATGGAGGCTGGTTCCACACAGCAGCACGACATGGAGCGTGCAGGTAATATGCCATATGTACACTTGACTGTTCTGTACACTGTATCATATGCAATATCAATGGCACAGTTGTGCCCACTGACATTAATCTCATCATTTCTGCAGGCTCCTCCGGGGTTACAGCAAGGCAGGCCATCCATGCTGGTGAGTGTGTTTAACATAACCTATAATAGTCCTGATAATGCTAGTAACAGTAGTGTAACTCAGTAGTGCTCTGTGTGTATACTGCAGGGTGTGCATGTGTGCATGTATGCAGGTGTGCCTGTGCCCATGTGTGCATGTGTGCATGTGTGCAGGTGTGCCTGTGTCCACGTGTGCATGTGTGCATGTGTGCGTGTGTGCACGTGTACACGTGACCACGTGTGCATGTGTGCATGTGACCACGTGTGCATGTGTGCATGGTTCCATGTGTGCATGTGTCCATGTGTGCATGTGTGCATGTGTGTATGTGTCCACGTGTGCATGTCTGCATGTCTGCCTGTGTGCATATGTGCATGTGTGCATGTGTGCCTGTGTGCATGTGTCCACGTGTGCATGTCTGCATGTGTGCCTGTGTCCATGTGTGCATGTGTGCCTGTGTCCATGTGTGCATGTGTGCATGTGTCCATGTGTGCATGTGTGCATATGTGTAGAAGTGCATCACTGGTAACAATGTCTGGAGACCGTAAACTGTGTTTCCTGTCTTCCTCCCACAAGTTCTGGGGCTGCTCTGGTGACCTGCAGCAGGGAACCTGAATCCTGTGCCACGGGTACTGGTAATGATGATATTTGTGTAATGGTACAGGAAGGTGTGTCAGAGTCCGCCATTGGTCAGCCAATTGACAGTACACAGCTGTCAACCCCATCATTGTGCACAGTCATCCTGCCAGTACATCCTTTGTCACCATTGTCCCTAGGTGATGGACAGGATACAGTGGGCATAGACCAGGGTAATGTGGTACCTGTGGCACATGTGTCCCCACACAGCAGCCATGGGCAGGGTCCTCCGATGGTACCACACAGACAGTTGCCCATGGGTTCTCGTGGGAGCATCCGTGGGCATACTGCCTCTGGCCAACGTGCCGAAAGAGGTCTGTCAACCTCAGCTATGTTTCGGACTGTCATGCAGGCACAGTCACGTATGGAAAGGTACACCAGACAGGGTCTGAGGGAGCTGAGAGCATGTTGCACAGCCATGACAGACAGTATGCGTGACATTGCGGATGCTATCTGTAACTTCACCGATGTCATAGACAGATGTTGTGGGGACATATTACAGCAGTTCCACAACCAGATGTCCATGAGCCAGGGCAATGGTGGGCGTTTGCGGCATCGACGTGGCCGCATGCCGGCAGCAGCAGCTGGCAGTCGGCGCGGATGACAACAGGCTTGCGCACGCCCCCATAGTGCCAGCAGCAGCCCCAGCAATGCTGGGTCTACGCTGTCATTGGAACACCCCAGGAGACCATGTGCACGTGGCTCTGGACAGTCCCAACAGGGACTTGTGTCCAGTCAACACACTCCCGCTTCTGATGACAGTACCCAGTCTGGCTTAGTACTGGATACGGTCCGTAGCACCCCTGCCAGGCACAGGTACCGTGTCCATGCACACAGACACTGATCTGTATGACCTGCCAGGTGCAGTCTGTGGCTGTCCACAAACGCCTGTATATGGCAGCCATGAGGTGGAACTGTGTGCGTGCATACACACATGTGAAATGTTAACACCTAGGGTGACCACATACATGCACACACTGCACCAACACTGCCCCACCCTGTACTGCTGCCCCTCACCAACACACATACACACACATGTCAATTGGTGGTATCAGTGGCTGACTCAGGCATACCTAATCCACACCCTGTGCATATGATGACACTGTGCCACCTCCTGCAATCTCCAACATCATTGCGGGAACAGGTAAACACATTGCTGATGCACAGGGTGACTACATAGAAGTGTATTAGTAGTATCATGTTGGTAACAGTACAGTGTGCTGCTATGACTGTGTGTTTATCCCAGAATGCCTGCTGCAGTAACTGTATGAATGTCCTGAATTGTTATCTTCACCCATAGTACATACCAAAGTATAACAGCTGCACATAATTGCATGCCGGTAGTAAGGTTGTCAACAGATAGCCGCATACATGGGTAGCACAGGGGGAAAGCTAATGCAAGTAGTGAAATGCAATGGTGGACATGTACAGTAAGGGTGTCAGTTGCCCACAACGACTATGCCATGTGGATGTTCGCACATGTAGATATGTGTGCAGTACCAATGTAATCCAAATCACAAATAACTATGACATAATATCAATTCTACCATGGGCATCTGCACTGTGTATTCCTGGGTACATGTTGATAGTGCCTACATATTTGCATTGTTACTTACTGTTATTGTTACCCCTTCTTTGTTGTACAATGCACTACTTCCAGCCCTATTTACTGTAGCTTTGTTTGCATGCATGTTCGCTTGGGGTTCCCTGGAACACTGCTTGCACCTGCAATGCAGAGTTACAGTGCTTCTGTAGACTTCTAGTGACATCTGCATAGCGTACGATACGTATGTCAACCTTCCACATGACAGAACGTCACTGTCTATCCTGTACACATATACGTTGCCTGTGACACATTGCACATGTCTTACCTGGCATTTACCCACGTGCGCAGTCATATATGTCAGTGCTATGAAACAGTAGCGGTACACCCACACATACACACCTTCAGTATGTTGTTCCCCATTGGCCCTATGTGTTGGTACTCACCATGGCAATCACACTACTAGGGTAGCATGTGCAAAGGTAACCTGTGGATCGCTTCTATGGTCCAGTTGTGGTTTATGTGAGTCATGAGTCAATGTCACAGCTGCCACATGTATGCAGTCAGCCATCACCCTTGGCCAGGAACGTACAACACATGTGTGGGATGCCACCACATAGCCAATCTGGGGACTGAGCTCTCTGAACCCAGTAATGCCATACCCTGTCAGGTGGCATGTCATATATACTACATCCTGGACAAACGTCAACCCCAATCCCTGCTGCTACTATTGATAATACCCCTGAAGATGTTCCTGATAGTTTTGACCAATTCTTTACTGAGACATTTCAGGCCCTAGCTAGCCATCTACCTCCTAGCTCCCTTGGTCCTGAAAGTAGCACCCCTAGAAACCTACTTCATGCTCAGCTGCCAACCAGTCGCCACTTCACTTCTCCACCTTGATTGAAACAGTGAAACCCACTACACTTTCTGCTGATCAACTCCCTGCCGAGTACCTATCAAAATCAGATGATGCTATTGCTTACCCCGTCTCAAAGGTAATCAAATGAACCATGGTAGAATCTAAATTTCCCACCATCTGGAAAATGTCATATGTAATCCCACTTCACAAAGGAGGCAGCTCTACTGAATTCTCCAATTAAAGGCCAATAGCTATACTCTCTCCACTTGCAAAGATTATGGAAACTTTAGTCATAGACAATTCATGCACCATCTAATCCAAAATCGCCTTATGGCAGACACTCAGCATGGCTTCCGTCCTCATCACAGCACTAATTCAGGCCTCCTAGCCTTTACTAACACCATAAACCATACTTGCAACACTAATTATATATCCTCAGCCCTCTTTTTGGATCTTTCCAAGGCATACGATATGGTTGATCACCAACTTGTAATCCACACCCTGCAAACATTCTGTCTAGATACTGGAGCCTTCCAATGTTTTCAATCCTACCTGCATGGTCGACAGCAGGGTGGCCTCTGGCAGAACAAACTCTCTAACCTTCTACCTAACACCCTCAGAGTACCACAAGGCTCTATACTAGGGCCCTTGCTGTTCTCCATCTTCATTAACGACCTTTATACTGTCATCCCAAAAGTCAGCTGTATCCAATATGCTGAAGACTCTACTCTGATCTGCTCAGCCACATCTCCAGTAGAGTTATGGTCAGCTACCGTGACCACCTTTAATACAATAGAAAACTGGCTTTCTGAACATTGTCTGATCCTAAATCCCAAATAAACTAAACTGCTGTTATTTCACCAACACGTAGGTCTGCCGCTTTCACCGTTACCATAACATCAACTGATGGCACAATAATCTCCCCTGACCCATCTACTAAACTATTAGTTGCCATCATAGACAATAATCTCAAATGTGACCTACATGTTAACCAAATTATCAAAGCCATCAATAGAAAACTAGGGTCACTTTACAGAATTAAAGCCTTCCTAGCCCCTCCAGCTAAAGGTGCCATAGCTCGCTCACACTTTGTTTCAACCCTTCTGTATGCATCCCCTCTACTCTCGAATATGAACAAGACTGTCCTTAACAAACACTCAATTTTCTACAACCACATTGCCAGGTTTGCCACTGGGCTGCCTTTTAGGACACATCATTACATCAATCTAAATCAGCTTGGTTGGCTTGCAATACCCAGCCTAATACAGTATAACCAACTGATTATGGCCTATAAAATCCTCTATAATCCAGACAATACTCCTGCACTTCAAATATTATCACCCCCTATAACAATCCTAGACCACTTTGATCCTCTAACAAACTACTAATTCAGACTAGCAAATTTAATAACACAGCCGGTGATTCTCTCTTTGCAAACTCTGTAAGTAGATCCTGGAACTCACTTCCAGCTGATATTACCCTACTGTCCACCTTAGGTCAATTTAACAGTAGACTCAAACAACATTTGTCACTTAACTGGCTATGTCAATGTATCAAGCCTGGCTAACTCGAATGTGTAAAATCTGTGAACCACTTTACTGTGTAATTTAATTTAATCCTGACTTGTGCTCAGGACTAACATTAACCTGTGGAACATGTTTAACTTGCTTACTTATGTAATCTCTGTAAATAATCTGTTTGTAATATGTAATGCTGGTATTATGTAATGCTGTATCTGCTACCCTCGTAGCTTGTGTCCCCGGGCCTCCCCTGGAAATGGACATGCATCCAGTCGGACTATCCCGGTCAACAAATGTAGGCTAAATAAATAAATAAATAAAATATATTACAATGACTACAGTACACGTCAGACATTGACATGCACTGACAGCATGCTGAACACACTGGGGCATACGTGGGGACTCAGAATAGCAGCCTGCCTGAGCATCACACACCTCCGCAGCTGGCACACAGGCATATGTTCCGTCAGAACAGAGCACATGCCACACATGGCACACACATCCCCTGTGCCACACACTCACAGCCTGTAGGGCTACACAACACACCTGCTACAGACGTGTCAGGTACCTGTCTTGTGTGCTGCACTGGGGTCCCACTCAACAGGCTGTATCTGGTGAAGATCACAGTGATATGCCTCAGGGGCACTATGGTCCACCACAGAACACATGCATACAGGTCAGTCAGAGGCATGGACACATATGACTCACTCATTGACCATGCCAGTATGGCTGCCTGAGACATACCTCCCTGGACTACATGATAGGGAACATAGAATGGATCTCTCAGCATGTGGCACAGGCCAGTATGAGCCTGATGTTGGTTGCCAACATACCCTCACCAGGTATGCTACCACTATATGTGGGAAAGGTGTTGTATGTCTACATTATGCTCAGTCTCCACTGTCATTCATAGGGTATTCACTGGCTGTCAACGTGTGCTTACATGCTAGGGAAGCCACAATGATGTGCAAGGGTCATCTTGCACGTGACACCCATGGCCCGATGTATAATGGCAAAGCTCCTTGGTACACACATGCTGCCTTATGCTGCAGGACATGGTTTACATAGCCACCTCCGTGGGTATCACACAGGTTAGGACACTAACAGTGCTGATACACAACAGCAGTGTACACCGGAAGATGCATGCACCAGACACTGTCCTCAGCACGGTGAACTGCAATGTCTGTGCAGTACCAGATTCATGATTCATGGCTCACAGGTGTTACCCATCACTGACAGGTTATGCCCCATACCATGCCTGTCATCCCCTACACATATAACACACATGGATAGGGGGGTGGTATCCCAAGGTACCACAGATACACACACCTCCAGGTTGTTGGCACAGCACAAAGCATCAGGGCCTAATCATGTGCAGCTAACCGTGTGTCAGACTGCCATCTGGTTTACAGCCTGGCACACACAACCCTCCCATACACAGGAAGACCACCTATCTGCCATAACAACACTGGCAATATGACAGTCTCAAGAACTGTGTTTATATGGCTGAACTGCATCCAGCCAAACATTGTGCGTGAGCATTACTGTAGCTACAACACACTAGTTGAAGGGTTCACAGCATGTGGTCACTGAATTGCAGTGGAATGAAATGTTACCACTACCACAACAGGTGGGAACATGCAGCACCTGTACATCGACTACATGTACACTATATGGCCCAGACCAGATGTGTATCCCCTGCTGTAGGTATTTCACCATATACACCCACACTGTATAGAGACATACCACGTGAGGACCCTGCAGAGTAAGACACAGTCATATTGGTATACATTGTGTGCAATGCCATTGCTGGTTTAGGCAATGGCATGCATTGTTATGTACAAAGACCCACACAAGGTCATACTGTGTGACACAACCACACGTGGCAGTTGTGGGTTACCAAAACATACCTATCTGTACTCTGACAATGGTAATAGACACAGTAGCAGAGTGCACTATTGGCATTACTAGCCAACTAGCCTTGTTTGGCTGTGCTGATAGTGTGGTGACATCCCCTGTGTTTACTGGGGGAGTATGCAGCATATGGTGTATTGTAGTATTTGCCAAAAGGATCTGTTCTCTCACACTTGTATTTACACACACGCACACTTGCAGGATTTATTCCCCTACCTAACTAAGTCATGACACGTGAGAGAGACGCATTAGCAAAGCACACTATTCGGTTTACTAGATAGTTCCTCTTCTCTGGCTGTACTTATAGGGTGCTGACATCAGTATTTTGAAAGGGTAATGTGCATCAGGTAGTGTGACCTCCTGATTGCCAAAACTAACATGTTTTTCATACGGAAATGCACACACACAAACTCCCCACATCTAAACACACACGCCATTTACAGGTTTCAAACTCCTACCTAATTACATTATGATACTCGAGAGAGATGCATTAGCAGAGTGTGCTATTCACATTACTAGGAGTCTTTCCTTCTCCTGCTGTACTTATAGGGTGCTGACATCATCTGTGTTTAGAAAGGGGAGTGTGCATCCTGTAGTGTGTTCTCGCAGTTGCCAAAAGGGACATTTCCCTCACACAAAATTGCACACACACTAACCCCCCTCATCCAAGCACACACACTTGCCGGATTCAAACCGCTATCTAACTATGTTATGACACTTGAGATGGATGCATTAGCAGAGCGTGCTATTCGCATTACTGGGATGCTTTTTTTCTCCTGCTTTACTTATAGGGTGCTGACATCATCTGTGTTTAGAAAGGGAAGTGTGCATCCTGTAGTGTGTTCTCCCAGTTGCCAAAAGGGACATTTCCCTCACACAAAATTGCACACACACTAACCCCCCTCATCCAAGCACACACACTTGCCGGATTCAAACCGCTACCTAACTATGTTATGACACTTGAGATGAACGCATTAGCGGAGTGTGCTATTCGCATTACTGGGAGGCTTCTCTTCTCCTGCTTTACTTATAGGGTGCTGACATCATCTGTGTTTAGAAAGGGAAGTGTGCATCCTGTAGTGTGTTCTCCCAGTTGCCAAAAGGGACATTTCCCTCACACAAAATTGCACACACTCTAACCCCCCTCATCCAAACACACACACTTGCCATTTGCAGGATTCAAACCACTCCCTAACTATGTTATGACACTCGAGACGGATGCATTAGCAGAGCGCGCTATTCGCATTATTGGGAAACTTCCCTTCTCCTGTTGTACTTATAGGGTGCTGACATCATCTGTGTTTAGAAAGGGGAATGTGCATCCTGTAGTGTATTCTCCTAGTTGGCAAAAGGGATACTTTTTTCAAACAGTCTTGAACACACACTAACCCCCTCCACACACACTGAGCATGTACAGGATTCAAACCCCTACCTAACTATGTTATGACACCCGAAACGGACGCATTAGCAGAGCGCACTATTTGCATTACTGGGAGGCTTGTTTTCTCCTGCTGTACTTATAGGGTGCTGACATCATCTGTGTTTAGAAAGGGGAATGTGCATCCTGTAGTGTATTCTCCTAGTTGGCAAAAGGGATACTTCTTTCAAACAGTCTTGAACACACACTAACCCCCTCCACACACACTGAGCATGTACAGGATTCAAACCCCTACCTAGCTATGTTATGACACTCAAGGTGGACGCATTAGCGGAGCATGCTATTCGCATTACTGGGTGGTTTCCCTTCACCTGCTGTACTTATAGGGTGCTGACATCATCTGTGTTTAGAAAGGGGAATGTGCATCCTGTTGTGTGTTTTCCCAGTTGCCAAAACGGACATTTCCCTCTCACACACACAAACCCCACTCACTAACACACACCAAGCATGTACAGGATTCGAACCCCTACCTAACTATATTATGACACTTGAGGGAGACGCATTAGTAGAGCGCACTATCCGAATTACTGGGGACCTGTTCTGCACCTGTAGTATGTATAGGGTGCTGACATCTTTATTTCTACAGAGGTATGTAGATGTAGTACTACCTGTCAGGTGGGGGATAGCATATATATGCATTTGCAGCCACCTACGTCAGGGTCAGATATGCAAATCGCACTGGCAGGTTATGTTCTATACCATGCTTTGGGACCACAGGACCTGTAACACACAACACAACCAGTACAGAACACCACACCCACATCCAGGACACACACTTAGCTTCCCTGGGAACAGTGCCAGGATATGCAGGTATTCACATACACCATTCCAGTTGTTAACATCAGGTACAGGCATATTGTGTGTGAGAACTACTCAGGCCTCTACCACTTTACCCTACAGCCACTACAATTTGTGAGTCCATGTGCTATGGCAGAACCACACACCACAGCCACATGGGTGAATACATATTGCACCTGTCCATCTGCAACATGGGTACTCACTGTTCCACACCAGAGGTAGACCACCATTGTTGATATCTGACCATACCCACCTTTCCCTGGACATCCATATCTCATCTCCACCCCCAGGCAAGGTTGTCACTGCAAACAAACTGTGTTTAGCACAAGCAGACTCTACACTTGTGTAGACTGGGGTGGATGACTTCAGAGAACCCATGCTGGAGGACTATACTGGCCACTCAGCATAATCCTTGACAATTGTATTCTATGAGCATGTGTACAGTTTGCATTGGTCATGCTATCCCACATATACCCATGACTGCTCCACAACAAGACACCTGTCAGCTGTACACCAGCCATATATGCGGCGTACAACAGACAGAGTGACCTAATACATTGCAGAGCTGTAGCCCACAGAGGGAGGACATCTGTGGACAGTTCCGGCATGGCACTTCATTCACACATACTAATTACAACACAGTGTTGACAGTGGAATCATCCAGAGAATGCAGATAGGGCTCCCCTCAGTCTGTTATTGATGGACACCTACTGTCAGAGATTCTCAGCAACCCTCTCACAGCATACACCGACAACATGGCTGTGGCTTAGCACATTCAATCCCTGAGACCTCCACGGTGCCCCTGCTTGACAGAGGCACAGCTCACTAGCCTCACATGTTGCCTTCTGTGACCTACTTTACAGTGGCACAATAGCCTACTATCCTGGGGATGCAGATGCCAAGCACACTCTGGCTAAGCTGTCATTCCCTGGGGCAAGAAGTCTAGTATTGACCTCTACACCCATGTGTTCATTTGTCGGATGCACAATATTTGTTGTGCTTTTCTACTGTTTGCAGGTCTTTATTGCCATAGCATTCCCTGTTCTTATGACCAACTTGTGTATCTGTGGAAGATGTTTGCATATGACGGCGATCCACTATATCACTTATGTCTCTGTGGTCATTTACTGTGTGCACTGGGCTGATTGCTGTGTTGTGGTTGGTTCCTGGACTGACACGTACAAATACCAGATATGTGTTGCCAACTGCTAAACGAAGATATGGCCTAAGTGTGTGAGCATGCCCAGTTCAGCCTTTCCATGGCATGTTGTCTGACATATGCCTCATTTATCAAAGTGTGCAAGCATGCCCAGTGTGAGCTTTCCATATGTTGCACTCTGAAGTATATATTTGGGTGTGTGTGAACTTCGACAATATCGCACGTTTATGATTGTGTGTTGGGTGTCATGTTGTGTACTAACTGGCCAACTGATTTGTGTCTGCCACAACAGGGATTATACTGTGCCTGCAGGGATTGCATGGGATACTTTACAGACAGTTCTCAACATACTTTCATAATGACCTAACACTGTAGTACCGTATAGTGTACTGGTTCGGTACTTTCACTGTGGCGGACAGTATCCTGGGCTTTAGTCCTATGAATGCTTGACATCTTCATAGTGAGCACAGCAGACTGTGTAGGGGCCAGTAGTGCACATATGACCATGTTGCAATATGTTCATATATGGACTACCTACACCAGGCTTGTCCAACATAGCTAGTGTATTCCACAACATGGGTGGACATTGGCAAACACTGCTAGTCACAGGGTGTGTTTGTCCTTTGACACACATTGTAACTGGAGTTTGCCATGACATATGTTATGGTTAGTATACTGTGCCTCCGTCTACCTCTGACATAACAGTGATACCCAGGGTAGCCTACCATCTCCCATACACTCATCAGGATGCCTCTTGAGGGGTGTCGATATGTGGCTCTCTGGCTGACCTGTACCAGGAGTTTACTGAAATGTGGGGGTGCCTTCTGTGTTATGGATTATTATGTACAGCTTGTCCTATGTATGTCAGTGCTAGGGTTCAGGTCTCTCATGTGCATAGCTCACTGCCATTCAGATTGTACAAGGTGCAACATGTTCATTCATTCCAGGTTGGACATGGCTTCATACATCAGGCACAGCTTTCCTGTAGCTGGGAAGGATGGCGGTGTGTGGGGCTCCAGTTTGTTTACTCAGGCAAAACATGGCATCTGTTCATGCTCTTTGCTACCCCTGGTGGGGTACTGTTGTGGACTTTACAGTTGATGGAGGTGTCTGCTGCGGTATATCCCACAGGGGCTATTGTAGTCAGTTGTGACGCTGATGGAGGATGGCTGCAGAGCCACAGTGAGTTCCCCTTATCTACATCTGCCAACCTTCATGTTTGGGTGGGTATATGGTACATGTTTCTGCGAACACTACAGCCACATGTTTGTCCAGTGCAGGATATTTATCACCTTTTGTACCCAGGTCTCACATTACATGTTAGGTACCTCATGGGTTAACACCTGTGTGGTAATTTGTGGGCACTTACTGTATATCCACAGTGGTTGTCTATACACAGTTCTGCAATTAGCTTGCTGACATGACTATGGCTACAGTTGTCTGTTTGTAGGTGGCCCTTTTGTGGGTTGCTTGTGTCAGCTGGGGGTCGGATATGGTGGGCTGTTTGTACTCCTCTGCATACATGCTCAGTCACAGTCCTTCCATGTTGGCCTATACCTATGGGACATATATAGAGAATGGGGGTGGGGGGGGCAAGACCAGGCCTTGTGGGATGCCACTCATATCCGCTTTGTAGTCTGACATGGATGCGGCATGTCTGACCATGTCAGTTCTGTTCTTGGTCTGGTTTGCAACCCCTCTACTGACATAGGGGTGTATATTTAAGCTGGTGAACATATCCATACTGAACTCTTACGGTATTGTCTAGAAGCATGTGCACGGTCCAGCTTCGCTGTGTGGACCACATTGCCCTCATCAATGACCTTAATGACTGCTTCAAATGGGTCAGACATGTTTAGGGGCCAGTTCTGCAGTTACAACAGCCACAGTGTGTAGGGTCCAGTATCAGTAGGTCCACAATAGCCTTCTGTCTGCGGTACATACTGATCCTTTCCATTGCTGTGCAGAACAAGCTTGTCAGGATCCTGGGGTGGTAGTTTGGAGTATCCATTCAGGCAACACCTTTGTTGTGATGGACCACTGTTGTTGTACACTGCTGTTTGGGTACATATCCTGTGGTAAGGCTGACATTGGGCAGTAGTGTGATTTGGCATTCCATTATTCTTGGAGTCCATGTTGGCCTCAGCACAGGACACCATCACATACCTTTGCTGCTGTGTGTTCTCCTTTGTAGATGATGGCTGTTACCTCAGCATCTGCAATGTCAGGGGACCATCAGTCTGCTGGGATAGGTATTTTGCACTCGGGGGGGGTGTTTTCACTACACCTGACAGGTTGTACGTTAGCAATATGTGTGTGTGTTTGCTATGTTGTTTGTAATATCTGTGTGATTCGGAGCATATCTGTGGATGCCCAACATGGTTCCTACCATCAGTTGGGTAAGCCTTGTGATTATCCTTAGTATCCTGTACATTTTGTATCTTCATAGGTTCATGGGTTCATACTAGGCTAGACACCCTAGGCCATTAGTAAGCCTAGCCAGAGTGTGTGTGCCTTTCGCCACTCCTTGCTATGTTCAATTATGGCCATTTATGAGGTTCTTCACTTTGCCTCTGTCTGGTCGTGACACAGTGGGTATCCCCAGTATACATGTACGGTCATCCATCCACTTGGCAATATTCCTGTTGAGGGGTGTCAGTGAGGGGCTCTGCCTACCATGGATTGGGATCCTGTTTCTGGGTGTGGGGAGTCTATGGGTTATGTATCTGTCCCTCCAGCACATCTTATTTCATTATGTGTTGAGGCTGACATCTGTGACTCTCACAGCTCCAATGGCTTTGATTTCCTGTGGTGTAGCATGTCCATTACTCCTGTGTTGGACATGGCCTTGTACAACAGACATACAATGCCTCTGTGTAGGCAGTGTGTGATTGCAGTCAGCTGGGGTGTCTACAGCCAGGCAGCATATGACATATATTTCACACCCTTTATCCTGTTGGTGGGGTAACTATGAGGTCTTCCGAACCGCTGCAGGTGTCACGTACGGTACATCCCATATGAGTCATTGTACTAAATTATGGGTCTGATAAGGGAACAGTACAGTGGCACAGTGACCTCTGTTGATGTTGATGTGAATCCTTTCATGATACGGTGTCCAGTATCAACAGTCTTCATAGCCACATTGGCATTGTGGGTGTCACATGACAGATTAATGTCGACCTGTGTCCCTAGGTCCCTGATTACTCCTTGCATACATAATGGTTTGACACCTATGTGGTAATTTGTGTGTACCTTGTCTGGTATTTGGTGGGACATTCATACTGTCCAGTGTCTTCGGATGTCTGGGTGGAGTTCTTGGGTGTGAGAGTGTGGTCTGTCGCATGCTACAGACTGTACAGCAGTTTTGACTACAGTTATGTGCACATGGGTGGTGTCCGCTGCTTTGTGCATTGTTAGTTACCTGGCAATATGGGTGTCTGTGCTGCATATGGATACTCCCCCTCCTTTGATGTTTTGGTGCAGGTGTTGGGGCCATAACACATGATATGTGGTATAACCTAGTAGTAGTAGCTGGTGTGCTATCACTTGGCTTGCAGCAGGCTTCTGTCACTGCACAGACATCAATGTTCTCCATAATGGGAAGTGCCTTAGGAGCATGCATATTGCATTTTACACATCTGGCATTGGTCAGCATTACCCTTATGTTTCCTACCACTTATGTTTTCTAGGGTGGTGGGTAGTCTTTTTGGCCTTGCCTACATACGGCTCTATGGAGGTGGCAAAGGCCTTATCCAGTATCCAGACGCACACGGGTAACAGCTGACAGCCATCCCTGGAACAGCAGCATGGCTTGTCATGCTTGACATCTCAAGCAGACACACATTAGACCCTCTTGGACTGACAGCTGTAACTGTGCCAGCTGTTAAACATGAGCATTCTGTGTTTGTACCGTGGCATCATTCTTGGTGAGGGTTGGATGCTGCACACAGCCAGTGTCATCCCGCCCTGGTGTACATACTCAGAGGGACCATCCATGTCTCTTTTGATGTTGACCAGGGAGGTACATCTCAGGTAATTCACATCAGCATGGACATTGAGTGCATCATATTTCTGCTTGCTTTGGGGTGACCTGCGTACTTGTGTTATGTGGCATTTTGTGGCAGCCTACAAGCAGCTTACTCTACCCTTTCCCTTGTTCAGTCTGGTGAGTGGGACAGCAGTGTGTCTGCCTATACAGACACCTATTACGACTGTATCAGGCATGTTGTTTCTCCTTCTGGCCTGTGACTGTTTGGCACACCAGCTTTGCGTACTATTCGTTGCATGTGCTATGTTTGAAGGTTGTGGTTCCTTGTGATCTACTTTGGAGGCTTCTGTTGGTGTGGTTTGTTTGTAATTAAGGCCTCCGGGAATATTTGTCTGTGTTTATGTGTTTGGTTTACAGTTGTGGTAGGTCTATGTGGGACTGGGTTTGTGGTGTATGTGGTTACCTTCTCCTCCTGACTAGTTTTGACAGTACTGAGTTGTTGGAGCTCAACCTCTGGTTTGGATACATGGATGCATCTATCACATATATTTGTATTTATTGGGGGGTGTTGTGGTTGTCTGTGTACTTGGTACTGGCGTCACATTGCCTCTGGATTCACAGATTCTACTTGTTGTGGCTGGTCTTAGTGGATTGTATGTGTGGACATATGTTGTTGCCATACTACTGGTCAGTGATTACTTCCCTTTTTATGTTTGCTCTATCATGTGGTAGCTTCCTCTTTCTCTTGCATGGTTTGGTAATGGCTGGAGGCCAGCATGCCAGATGCCTGCGTGTATGGCATTGTGTGTTGTTGTTATTTGTGATTGCATACTCCAAGCATTCCTGGCTGTGTTCATGGAATGCCTGTATAACATGTTCTGTGGTGTGTCCCATATTCTGCACTTGCACAGGGCCTTTTGTGGATTCAACATCAGTTTTGAGGGCTGCAACCTATACTTTACACATGTTTTTCACTGTGGTATTCTGGCCAGGGACTGGGGTCAGGATGTGTATACCCAGTGTGATTACTCTATGGTCTGGTCTTACCAGTGAGGGGTACACTTCTCATCTTGCCATCCAGTACACATGTTGCTAATATCACATCCAGTATGCTTACCCCTCTTGTGGGAGTGGTACATTGTTCCTGGGCATTTTGGTTTATGGAATCTGGGTAATTTTCTCCTACTGAGTTGGTGCTAGTACAATGCTACCGGTGTATGTCTGAGTATTTTCAGTCAAGCAATATAATGTGGTTTGGGGGGCTTGATATATTCATGTATTCCGACATAGGCCAGGTGCTGTTCCTGGTATTAGGACAGTAGTCTGCAGCAGGCTATATACTGCGAGGCAGTTTTAGCCATTGGTATTAGACCATGGCTATTCCGTGCTGCTTCTTGTTGTGGTACCAACATGGGGGTGTGGTTTTCCTTGCCATTTCTTGCTAGTCACCCTCCTTTTGTAGCTTGTTCCATGTTTTGTGGCTGTACAGCACAGTATGAGGTGTGACCTGGTAGTGTTAGGGTGCTGATGTGAGCCTTGACCAGTTCTCTATTACAGGACTGGTATCTACATTCTCCATACTGTGTGCGTTTACACTGCACACATCTTGCTGTTTATACATCTGTCATTGGGTAGCATTACATCTAGGTTCCTATCCTTTGTAGAACCTATGAAGGTGGGTTTGTGTTTTGAGACTTACCTATTCAGGGCATGCTGTGGGTACTGACAGCCTTTGCTGGTATCCATGGGACATGGCATGATAGGTGCACACCACACCTAGCAGGTGGTGCATCATGTCAAGCTCCGCATGTCTTCCCAGCCTGAAACACATTGGCTCCCCTTTGACTGACTGCATTACTTCAGCCAGTTATTGCACTTGATCATCCCATTGTCATTTTGTGGCTTCATGCTTGGTGAGGGTTAATGTTAGTCAGGATGCTCAGGTGTGCATATAGTACATGGTGTTACATTACTTAGCACATAGCATTCATGCCTCAGGTGGTGCTGCAGGGTTGCCTCTGTCGGATGCGCATATTACACTTCCCCGTACATGTTTGTGAGCAGGTCATGTCATTTTAGGCATCCATGTTATTATTTGAGTGAGTCAGAGGGGGTATCATTCCCAGGGTTCCTACTGAGCCAGTGTATGTGCTATGCGTTGCCTCTTTGCCAAGGCCAGGGCATACTGGGCACGCCTCCTTCTGCCTACTGGGGCAGACTCAGGTTGTTCCTCCTCTGAGTCACGCTCTGCCTGTGATGGCCTTGGCAATGGTGGGGGGCTGTTTGGCCCGGCCCTATGCTGGTCCTGCTGCAGCTGTTTTCGCAAGATCATATTATGTAGCATAGCACATACCATGACAATTTGGGTACATGTAGTTGGTGTGTACTGCAAGGCTCCACCAGATGTGTCCAGACACCGGAACCGTGACTTGAGCAGCCCAAACACATGCTCTATTACATTACGTGTTTGTGCGTGTGCCTCATTATGGCGTTCCTGTTCAGGTGTGTGTGCATTTCTGATGGGTGTCATCAGCCACGGCTCCAGTGCATAACCTGCATCCCCTACTAGGTGTCCGTGTGGGATGTCCCCATTGGCAAATGTCTGGTACAGCTGCGTCAAATGCCAGATGTGGGAATCGTGGTAACTCCCAGGGCAGCCAGCACACACATTCATTATTATGCCCCGGGCATCACACACGACCTGGCAGTTGATGGAGGGGAAGCCCTTGTGGTTAATGTAGGCCCTACCCCACTCACTGGCTGGTGCTTTGATGCGTATGTGCGTGCAGTCTATTGCACCCAGTACCTCAGGGTATTCCGCTATTTGATGGAAGAGATGCATATTGCTGGCCAATACCTCACGGGCATTGGGGAAATATACATGATCACTGACATGTGCTGACATGGAATCCAGGAACTGGTGCAGTACCCTGGAGGCTGATGCCTGTGATATCCTCATCATATCGCCAGTTGGTCTCTGGAAGGTACCTGTTGCTAGTATTCTTAGGCCAACACATACCTTGGTTTCCACTGGGATAGGTTCCCCTCTGTTGGTTCTGTGTGTGAGGCGTGGTCTGCACAGCTCAACAATTTGCTGCAGGAGCTCTCTGTCCACTCTGTAGCGCTCTACTATCTCCAGCTCATGTAACCCATGGTAGGTAACCCTGGGCCTGTACACTCTTCTCCGTCTCCTCACTGTGGGTTGTCTGGCACCATCTGCATTGTCACCACCCTCAGCAAGTTGCCTATGTCTCATTATGACAGCTATGGCAGCCCCTAACATTTCTGTTCTGAGTGAAGCTTTTTCAGTTTTCACTTCTATTAGCTTACTCCTGTCTTGCAGTGTCTCTTAAGGGAAACATCCTGCACTACTGTTTGCAGAGTTTTAAGTGCTGGGCTGGGCTACTATTCTGCCTGTGTAATTGCCTGCTTCTAATTGTTTTCACCTGCTAGCTTCAGCAGTTATCCCTACTAGCTTCCTATTAATTCTGTCACTTCCTTTTTCCTCTCTGTTTCCTCTGGGGTGAGCAATGTGCATACCATCAGAAACACAGTGGCTTACACGCGCACACATGTGCTTACATAGTTCAGAATCTACTTATTCAGGTTAAAACGCGCGTACACCCGCGCAAACACTGTTACACGTCTGCCAACAGCCTCCAACATACTCAGCCTGCCCTACATGCGCGCACACCTGCGCAAACAGTGTTAAACATCTCCCAACACGCTCCCACATGCTCAGACTGCCTTACACACGTGCACACTGTCCTACTCGCGCTTCA
Organism: Protopterus annectens; assembly: GCF_019279795.1. Lineage (NCBI taxonomy): Eukaryota > Metazoa > Chordata > Ceratodontiformes > Protopteridae > Protopterus > Protopterus annectens. The sequence continues at coordinate 1,262,703,086 of NC_056744.1, forward strand.
TGACGCGCACACGTGCGCATGCACGCCCAGCAAGAAACTTTGGTGTAAGTAACAGTGTACACCTTCCATTTCTTGACTTTCCATGACTTATCTAGTGGCACACCTCTTTCCATGATCTGTGCCTGTCATCTGTCATGTTACACTGGCCTCCAATGAACTGCATTTCTTTTTACCATTCCCCCCTGTGATGTCACCTATCTCCTACTCTATTCCTCCCCCTTATGTATATTTTACACTACTCAGACTGTGCTCATTTGTTATGTGACTGTGAGATTCAGTATCCGTACCCACATTTACATGAGATTGCCTACTAATGCTTAGTTACATGTCTTAGACTCAGCTTCCCCCCTTAGCAACCACTACACGGTGGCCATGTTGTTTTTGGTCTGCTGGTCCCTGCATTGTCATTCCATGTATTGCATGAAACCCACATTTGTGGGTTTATAACCTTCTTTTTTATGTTTTTATACAATGCAGCCCATTTGCGCGGGGCTGCGCTGGGTTTAAAAAAATTATAATTTTATTATTTTGGCATTGGGTTATATTGCCAATGGCCACATATTTGGCCATTGGCATATTACCTGAGTCATATGCAACCTTTTTTTGAAGCTGACATGGCTCCATTGTGGAATTTGCAGAAATGTACTCAGTTGTCAACTGAGTACATTTCTGCAGCTAAAATGTCTCCTACACGGACTGGTTTCTGCTTCGTGGATCGCTAATATACCTCATTTGCATACCTTTTGGATGCAAGTGAGGTATTTAGCATGTCCACGCCCAGTCCATGTAAGAGCCATTTTAGCTGGTCTCTTACACGGAGCTTAGGGCTGTTCTTGGATCGCGAGGCTTGCATGGAGTGTTGCATGTCTCTTACACTCTGTGCAAGCCTTTGTGAATCCTGCCCAATGTGTAAAGCATAATCTGTGTACATTATGATGGATGCTGTTGTAAAGGCTGTGGAGTCACACAATGAAATGTGTCTCATGGAAATGTTTACGTTTCACTTTCAGGATTGTGTTGGACACACCTATGGGTACACATCTACAATCAACCAATCAAGGCCAGAACAGAGAAATGTCATCAGAAAGGTAATACAGTATAGGTTCATGGTTTTATAGGTTCATAGTTGTTTACTAGGCTAATGAACACAAGGGCTTCTTTAAGCCTAACCATGCATCCCAAATCTCTGATAAGGTCTGGTTCCCTTGATAAATGTAATCAGAGTTTTGGGAGATGAAACACTTACAAGCAGGGGCCTGTGAGATGAACTATTTACAGTTTCCCTTTCTCCATTATAGACATAGGTCCCAAACCAGGAATAATTGTCCTGTTCCCCCATACAATTGCACTTGATTTGTGTTAGGGCAGAACTTTGCTTCAAATGGATGGGGAGCCTGTTCCAGGATGTAGTCTCTCAGATACATACCTGTCACTCCAGTACGTCCTATTTATACCACAGGCAAGATGTAGGTCTGTAGAATGGTTAAGTCTCTTGCTAGATGTTTTGTGGATATGCAGGAGGTCCACAGGGGGTCTGACAATTCCCTGTATGACAGGCATACATCTCCCCTTCAAGGCTGAAGGAGACAGAATACAGAGACATGGCCTAGACGCAGTCTGCATAGGACATTTTATGTGTGCCCTGTATTGGTTTAGTGAGGAACCTCTGTGGATATTCCAATTGTGGTATATGCCTGGTTAGGTACATACCAAAGGTGGCACTGCACTCAATGATAGTTCTGATGAATGCCAAATATAGTGGAACAATGACTTCTTTGGACTTACACACCATACCTTTGTTAATAAGTTGCACCAACATAGAATCATTTCCCCAGTACTGTAGACATGTGACAGTCAAGGGCTAGTTTACCATCTATGTGTGTCAATAAGTCCCTGACTATTGGGTCAGCTGTTAGAGGTATGCTGTTAATATGATAGCTACCAGGAATGGATGACTTCCCAAAGCATAGTATTGTGCAATTCTTGGCATTTAGTGTTATTCCATGGCTCTGACACCAGTTGTATGTCTGTGTCACCCCTCCTGGAGAACATTTGTGCCAATGTGGGATTCAATGACAGCTCATAATTTGCAGTCATCTGCAAATTTAGTTAGCCACAGACCACTGACAGTGGTATTGGCTTCAGAAAATAAATGCCTGAGAGGAGCATGAGGAATGATTCGTCCACTTGTGACTGACCTGTTTGTAGAGGTGGACTCCCCTATGCTAACGTTCTGGGTCCTGTCTGTGAGCCACTTGGCTATCCACTGGTTGACATACTAGTTTGTGTCTAACCTTTTGAGTCTGTCAAGAATGCCTGATGGAGGTATAGTTTCACATGTCTTGTCAGGCCATGGTAGACAGTGTGAATAATTTTTCCCTCATCCATTGCTTTGGTTACCTTCTCAGTTAGGTTCACCAGGTTGGGTAGGCATGATCTGCCCTTAATGAAGCCAAACTGGGTTTGGTCAAGTGTCTGGAGGTGTATTACACCTCTATCGATCATTTCCCTGATAATTCTTTTCATGGCTTTAAATAACAGACTAGTGAGACTTCTGGGTTTGTAGTCTCCAGGGCCTGTAGATTACCCACATTTGTGCAGAAGAATGACTGCTGCTGTTCTCCATTCATGAGGCACAAAGCCTGTTTGGTGGCTACAGTGAAATAGTAATTCCAGAGACCCTGAAAGGTCATGTTTCAAGCTATTTAAAAGGCATGCTTTGATATTGTCTGGGCCAATTGATGCAATATACTTGTTCTTAGAGAGCATTAAGTACCTGTTCCCTTGTGATAGCAACAGTGTTTATATTTAATGGTATTTCCTGAGGGAAGGTTGAGGGGGAGAGAGGGGTAAACCTGGGGCTCAATTTATCAGCCAGGAGGTTTGCTATATCTTCTGCCTCATTACAGGTGGTTCCATTTACAATGAGATGTGCACACAATTGTGTCTTGGCTTTGAGGTTGCAGACATACTTAAATATACCCCTCTTATACCCTTTTTAAACACTTAACACCCTATTTGATCCTTTTTGATCAGTCTAAAAGTATTTCATCATAATATCCCGATATGTCTAAAGGTCAGTTTTGTGTATACTCTCCAGTCCAGCTGGTGAATATGGGAATTTTGAGGCAATGTTACAACTGCCTTATGTACACAGACAACCCTCTCCTCCTCCCAACAAACTCAAATATATGTGAGAGATGCAACTCTATAGCCAAATTGGAGGCTGAGCTCTCTCAACCCATGATTGGCACAATCAATCAGGAGGAGAAGGTAACCACACACACCACAAATCCAGTCTCACATAGACCTATAGGAACAGCAAACCAAACACATAAACACACAAAAACATACTCGGAGGCTCTAAATAAAAATCTGCCTAAGCAGCAGAGACCTCCAAAGCAGACACCAAAACAACTGCTACCCCACAACAATATCCACATATCACATAGTTCACAAAGTCAGTGTGCCACACAGTCACAGCCCTTAAGGCTAAACAACACACCTAATACACCTGTAATAGGTGACTCTATTGTCAGACACACTGACGTCCCACTCAGCAGGTTGAACAAGGTGAAGGTTACTGTAAGCTGCCTGTCGGGTGCCAGGATCCGCCACATAACACAAGCAATCAGGTCACTCCAAAGCAAGTACAAATATGACTCTGTCATTGTCCATGCTGGTGTGAATGACCTGAGACGTACCTCCCTGGACTACATGAAAAGAGACATAGAGGAGCTCTCTGATCATGTAGCCCAGGCCGGTATGACCCTGACCTTGAGTAGCATCTTACCCTCACCAAGAATGATGCCAAACACAAAATGATCAATTTTAACAATTGGCTAAAGTATTGGTGTCATTCAAAGGGGATCCAGTGTCTGTCAGCCTGGGATGACATGCTCGACAAGCCACGTTGCTTTGCTAGGGATGGCTTGCACCTGTCAGCCATGGGCTTTTGAATACTGGCTAAGGCTCTTGCCACCCCCATAGTGCCTTTTTTAGGCAAGGCTCAAAAGACAAACCCACCTCCATAGACAACACAAGGAAAAAGAAACTAAGGGTAATGCTGCTCAATGCCAGATGTCTAAACCTCAAGATGCACGCACTCGAGGCTCTCCTCAGTATGGAGAATATCGATATCTGTGCAGTAACAGAAACCTGGCTCAAGGCTCCCGAGAGCACCCCAGCACTACCAAGTTATACCTCATACTATGCTTTTTGGAACAAAAACTCGGACCGAACCACAAAAGGAGGGGGAGTATCCATATTTATCAAAGACACCCACACCTCCAGTTTAGTGGCACTGCACAAAGCAGCGGAGACCATCCATGTGCAACTAACAGTGGGCAAAACTGCCTTTCAGTTTGTGGCCTGCTATAGACCACCCTCCCAAACTCAGGAACCCCACTCGGCTTTCCTGAGAACACTGGAAAATATGAAGGTCTCTCCAAACATCATCATATTGGGTGACTTCAACTACCCAAACATAGATTGGGAGCACTACTCAAGCCCCAACACCCTCGCCCAACGGTTCCTAGAATTTATAAACTCAAATGCCATGGAACAACTGGTCACCATTCTCACAAGAGGGGAAAATATATTGGACCTGATCATCACCAACATGGGGACTCATTGTTCCACACCAGAGGTATACCCCTCATTGGTAAGATCTGACCATAAATTAATCTCACTGGACATCCTCATCCCATCCCCACCCCCAGCCAAGGAAATCACGGTAAAGAACTTCTCAAAAGCAAACTTCATACTTCTCAAAACTGAGGTGGAATCCTTCAAAGCCCCCCGGCCAGTGAAATATATGGCCCAAACCGCAGAATCCTTTACAAACGCATTCTATGGAAACCTACAGGAATGCATGGATCGTGCTATCCCAAATAAAACCAAGACTCACTCCTCCAAGGGCAGAAGACCTGTCTGGTGGACCCCAGCCATAAACAATCTATACAACAGAAGGAGGAAGCTACTACATGATAGAGCAAAATCACAAAAAGGGAAAGCATCGCTGATCTGTACTAGCAAGAAACTACGTTCCCTCATAAAATCATCCAAGGCCAGCTTCGAAAGAAAAATTGCACAAGACGCTAAAGATAATCACAAGGCCTTCTTCAGTTATGTCAGGAACCTGGATGGCAACTCCCAGATATGCTCTGAGTTAGTGCAAAATGACAAAAATACACTGAACCCACGGACATTGCCAACATCCTGGCAGACAGATTCAGTGCAAACTCCCCCAAAAGATCAAATGTCTATTCCAACAGAGTGTAGCCTCCCTGACATCACAGATGCACAGGTGAGAGCTTCCCTCTCCAAAGCAAAAAACACAGCATCTATGGGACCGGACGGTGTCCCGGGCTGCGTCTTACACAAGCTTCAAGAAGAACTGAACCCTCATATAAAGTCACTGTTCAGTCTGAACCTCACTACAGGATATGTACCCAAGGAATGGCATACAGCAACAGTGGTCCCACTCCACAAAGGTGGTGCCATAATGGACCCCGGAAACTATCACCCTACAAGCCTGACTAGCCTGGTCTGCAAAGCTATGGAGCGTATCATCATGGAACTCATAAACAAAGACATTGGGAACCTCCAAACACTGGATCCCACCCAATTTGGCTTTGTCAAGGGAAGATCTTGCCTCTTGAACCTGGTCAACTTTTTTGAAACAGTCACCAAGGCAATAGATGAAGGGAAGGTAGTCCACACAGCCTGCCTGGACCTCGCAAAAGCCTTTGACACAATACCCCATTTGGGCATCATAAATAAGCTCACCAGCTTAAATATCATCCCCTGTGTCACAAGATGGGTTGCAAACTGGCTCAGGGATAGAACCCACATGGTCAGAATTGCAGGTGCTATGTCAGACTCTAAACCAGTCACAAGTGGCGTCCCACAAGGCTCATTTCTGGGACCCCTCCTGTTTGGTATATATTTCTCGGAGGTACAGGCTAACACAGGAGGACTATGGCTGACCAAGTTTGCAGATGACTGCAAACTGGGTGCCATAATCGACTCACCGAATGACACAAGCATCCTCCAAAAGGGTCTCACACAGACGGATAACTGGTGCCAGAGTCATGGCCTAAAGCTAAATGCCAAAAAGTGCATAGTCATCCCCTTTGGGAAAAACAAAGTGCCCACAAACTACCACATAGGTGGAAAACCATTAAGTACAGAAGAAGTAATAAGGGATTTGGAGACCCAAGTAGATAGCAATCTCTCCTTTGACAATCACGTTGCCAAAGTGGTTAGAAAGACCTTCTATATAGCCCACCTCATCACGAAAGGGTTCACATCTAGATCAAAAGAAGTCATTGTGCCCCTCTACTCATCAGGCCCATAATTGAGTACAATGCCCCATTTGGGATGTACCTTACCCGACACCTGCAGCAACTAGAAAGACCCCAAAAGTACCTCACCAAGAGTATTAAGGGGCTCAAACAGATGCCCTATGCAGTTAGGATAAAGAAACTCCAGCTCTACTCAGTTGCTTACCAGCTACTCAGAGGTGATCTGTGCCTGACGTATAAAGCCATGTCCAACCCAGATTTAATGGACATGCTCCACCTCAGGAAATCCAAATCCCTTAGAGATACACACTCCAGAGACTTAAACCTCAGCACAGAAATAAATAAGACATGCTGGAGGGACAGATTCATATCCCAGAGGCTCCCCTCACTCTGGAACAAAATCCCAATCCATGTTAGGCAGATCCCCTCTATGATCTTCTTCAAGAGAAATCTTGCCGAGTGGATGGGAGATCATAGGTTTACCCTGGGGATCTCTCCTGTGTCCCTACTAGACAGAGGCACAATAAACTAACCTTAAAAGGGCTATCTTCTGTGACCTACTATACAGAGGCAGAGTCGAAAAATCTAAAAGGGTGGCGAAAGCCAAACACACTTTGGCTAGGCTTGTAAATGCCCTAGGGCAGATAGCCTAGTATCAACCTATGAACTTATGAACCTATACCTTATGGTTGTCTTTGAACTGGGAGTACAAACTTACCTCAAATCTGGCTTTGGTATACTTTATTTGTCCTCTGATTTTTTTGTTCACTTTATGACAATGCTTTTATCTGCTGTGTGCTGCACCTCCTATGTTTTACCACGAGTTTCTTCCTTCTATTATACAGCCTATTGATTCTGTGATTCCACCAGGGTGGTTTGATTTTCAGTTAGTTCTGCACTTCTCCCTGGTGGGTACAGCTGCCTCTATGCTGCTATTAACATGCTCGTGCAGGTTTTCTGTGAACACTTCTGCATAGGCCGAAGTGTTCTCAGTGTTTATGGGGGATTGAGATTTGGCAAGTTTATCACCTAATTGCTGATGATTAGCGTTAGAGTAATTCCTGAATATTCCACATCTAGTTGGGGGTCTATGTCTCGCATTTATTTCAAAGGACACCAATTTGTGTTCAGACCTTACCACGGAAGACGTTACAGTACAAGGCTGTGCATGTCTCACCCATATTGGTGAGGACCAGATGCAGAATGGTTGCACCCCTGTTTGGTGTATTGGCTATCTGGTCCAGGAAGTTTGTGTTTACAAAAGCCAGAAATCTCTGTGCCTGTATGTTTGTTGTCATATAAGTTTCCCAGGTAAGAGTGGGATAATGAAATTAACCCATGAATATGGTACTGGGTTGGATAGTTAGTGTTTCTAATAAGTTTACATACATGTATGGGTGCCCTGGGCCATAGAGGGGGTTCTATAGCTTGCATGCAAGTAGTATTGGATTTTGCTATTTTGAATTGAACATGGAGCAGCTCAAGTGCATTGCCCTGTTTGACCAGCCTGGAAGTATCTTTAGTTTTGATGTACATAGAGACACCTCCACCTTTAGTCCCTACCTGTGAATTAGCTGATCTAAATGTGTAGAAGGCATAACCACCTTGCACTGTTGGTGTGCTCTTTGTGGCTTTAAGTCATGTGTCAGTGACCACACAGATGTCTTCCTAGAGCTCAAATAAGTATCTAAGTATAGTTTAGGGAAGTATGTCGCAGGTCAAGTACTCCGCAAGGAGTCATATCTTAGGACGTTATTAGGCTAATGATCCTAAGGGCCTTACAAGCCTAGCCATGTTCTACACTTATTTCCATGATCAGCACCAATAAAGGGGCACAGGTGGAACCCCCAGGGTGAATTGATGGTTACACATCCAGTCGTGAACATTGCATATGAAGAGGACCAATGAAGTGTTCTGTTTGACATGAAGAGGTAGTTCATTCCAAAGATGTGTTAAACTCTGGAGACAAATCTGACACTCCAGTGTGTTCTATTACTATCAAATAGCAGGTTGAGGTGTTTATAGTGAGTAACCCATGTACCATTTGATTTGCGGATATGCAGCATTTCAAATAAATCATGGTCAAAGATTGCCTTATATGAAGGCATAGATTGCCTATGAGTAGTCTGCATGAAACAGAATAAAGTGATAGTGATCTCAGATGATCCACATAGGACAGATGCTGAAGACCTTGAATTATCCTTGTGAGGAACTTTTGTGGTCCCTCCAATTCCTGCAGGTGCTTGGAAAGATGAATACCAAAAGGACCATCGTATTCCATTATTGACCTAATGAGGGGAGAGCACAGAGAGGTTATAACTTTTTTGGAAGTGAGGTTAAGGACATAACTTTGGCATCAATCATTTGTGTGTGTAAGACCCACTTGTAGGATGTTGACATCATTTGAAGAATCTATGACTGCCCCCAGTTTGCAGTCATCAGCAAACTTTGTCAGTCACAGACCTTTAGTTTTAACTTGTACTTTGGAGAATTAGGTTCCAAACAGTTGAGGTGGCAGAACAGATCCCTGTGGAACACTACTGGTTACAGGAGTGCTATTGGAGGTGGGGTCCTCTATGTTGACTATATGTTTCTATTAGTGAGCCAATTAGCGACTCATCTAATGATATAAGGGTTGATACCTAGCTGAGTGGGTTTGTCAATGATGCCTGAGTGGAGGATAGTGTCAAATGCATTGGCTAAGTCTAGGTAGGCTGTATGCACAGATTTCCCCTCATCCAGGGCCTTGATAACTGTCTTGAAGAAATCCACAATGTTTCACAGGCATTATCTCCCTTTGACAAATCCAAACTAAGTAGGAGCAAGTGTTTGGAGCTTACCTATATCTTTGTTGATAAGGTCCATGGTGATTCATTCCATGGCCTTGCAGATAAGGCTAGTCAGACTAATAGGTTTACAGTTCCTGGGGTCAGTGGAAGCATAACTTTTGTGCAGGTGAATAATGGTGACCATTTTCCATTCATCTGGGATGAAGCATGTGCTTAGACTATGCCTATGTTGGAGCTCATGTAGGACGCAGTCTGGGATGTTATCAGGTCCTATAGATGCTTTGTTTTTGGCCTTAGAGAGGGTGTTTATAACTTGCTCTTTAGAGATACAAGATAGGAGACAGATGGTAAGAATGTCATGGGGTACTTGTGGCAGGGACAGAGGAGTGAAGTTTTCACAGAACTGTCAGCTAACAGGTTAGCTATGTCCACAGGCTCAATATATGTAGTATCATTAAGTACCAGTTTGGCACAAATCTGGGCCTATCCTTTTAGGTTACAGATGTAATTAAAGAATGCCTTATGGTTGTCCTTATTTGAGGAATCTAATTTGGATTCATAGTTTGCCTTTTAGGACCTCACAAGAAGTCTTATTGGCCTGTTTCAGCTGAGGAAGGAGTACTTCCAGTTTAGGGCTCAAACCCACTTACTCTTAGACAGAAATGTCTTCCTCTTATTGTAAAGCCTGTTAATGGCAGTTGTCCATCAGACAGGCTTGTTCTTCCTTGTGGAGCTTGTTTTGGTCCTATCAGGTACAGCTGAGTAAATGCAGTTAAACAGCTGCTTGTATAAAGCATAGATGTAGAACTCGGCATAGTTGCCAGTTCCAACTGAGGGGGGGAGGTAGAGTACAGCTATTTATACCAGCCCGTAAGAGGTAATAACTAGATCCAGGATGTGGGCACCTCTTGTGGGGGTGTCAACTAGCAAGTCTAGTGCATTGGAGTTAACAAAGTCAAGGAAAGTTTAGGAAAAAGATTTACAGCATGAGTAATTTACCCTTTCAATAAATGGTTAAATTCGCGCAGAGCCAGGGTGTTTGGATATATCTTGATAGACTCAAGTAGATCCAAATAGGCAGAGTGAGTCTCCTGATTCACAGATGGGGTCTTGTAGCTTGAAATTACTTGATTAGGTGTTCTACCAACAGTTAATTGCACCTGAAGTATCTTCAGATAATCCTACTGGTTAACCAATTTGGATGTGTATTTATCTGTAAGGATTATCCATAAACATATTCCTTAAGTTTTCATGTCTTCAGTTTGTGGTCTGAACATCTGGAAGGAAGGGTAGCCTGATATGGCTGGGGTGCTCTCCACAGCTGTGATCCAAGTCTCTGTGACTGCACAAGGGTATAAGTCTTCTAAGGTGAGGATAGCTTCCAGTGATTGCAGTTTCATGTTAAAACACCTAGCATTTAGCAGCATAATGTTGAGTTTTTTTTTATATATGGGGTTTTCACATCTGGAATTTTGTCCTTGAGACACTGCCTAAAAAGGGCACTATGGAGTTCGAAATAGCCTTGACCAGTAGCCTAAATCGCAGGGGTGACAGATGAAGACCATCTTTGGCAAAGCATAGAGGTCTGTCAAACATGTCATCACATGTTGACAGGTACTGTATCCCCTTAGAATGGCATCAGAAACTAAGGTAATTATTGAGGTCTCATTTCCTGTTTGTACTGAGGCATCCTCATAGGTGAAGTTAAAATGCTGCTTAAGGCTAGTGACATAACTGCCTGAGACACATAGTCCGAGAGTTAAGTCATGTCTTTCTTCATATAATCCTGAGAGGTATGTCGAAAGTCATTCATACCAACATGGAATATGGCAAAGTCACAACAGTGCCTGTTTTTGGGATACGTGAGTGCATGTGTGATATGGCAGATCCTGGCACCTGAAAGACAGCTGACCATGGCTTTCTCCTTCTCTAGCCTGGTGAGAGGGACATATGTGTGTCTCACAATGAAATCACCAAAAACTAATATGTTTCTTTTAGTGTTTTGCCTTAAGGGCTTGACAGGTGAGACACTGGTGTGAGAACTAGTATGTGTGTTGTGTTCTGCAGTGTGTTGTTTTCTGCAGTAGAAGTATTATGTGTAGCATGCATATGTTTGTGTTTGGGAGGTCTCTGATGTTTATGTCTGTTTTTGGTGAGGACCTACTCATATGTAGGTATTTGTGATGTAGGTCTAGGTGAAGTGGGAGGTGAGGTGTGCAAGGTGACAACTTGCTCATTCAGTAGCTCTTTGTGTTTCTATCTGACTGCCCTGAGGGTTTAACTTAAAAAAGCCTTTCATCTTGGGGGTATAAAGGAATTAATTCTGTAAGTTTCTGCTCTATTGTCCCTTCACCTGTGACTGTCTACAAGCATTATTGCTTCTATAAGCATTTGGAAAAGCCGCACCGATATAAGTATACAAAGCCGAAATAAGTATATATTTAAATATATATATATATATATATATATATATATATATATATATATATATATATATATATATATATATATATATGGGTTCCTATGAGTTAAACGACACGTCGTTCCATCGACAGCCGGCAGATGGACTTCAAGTAACCGAAACGTGAAAGGAATGAAACCTGAAACCAACGAACGTGAGTTAACTGAACGTCAAAGGAACGAAAACCGAAATCAACGAAAGTCAGTCAACCGACACCGACGCGGAGGTAAGCGAAATGTGTAAGGGATGTGTATGTATGCAGTAGTGACGGACGTTAGGGTGCGAGTAAGGTAAGTGTGCAATGTACACGGTCTGTGGGGATGGGGTGGGTTAAGTGAGTTAGGGTTAGGGCTCGGGTCGGGTAAGTGTGTAGTAGTGATATCTTGTGGGTTAGGGTGGGTTAAGTGAGTTAGGGTTAGGGCTCGGGTTAGGTGAGTGTGTAGTAGTGATATCTTGTGGGTTAGAGTGTCGAGAGTGATGGACCTTAGGGTTAGGGTTTGGGTCAGGGTTGTCGATAGGTGTGCATGTCAGGTTTAGTGTTGCTTTGGTAGGAGTTTGGTTTGCTTGTGTTGTGTGTGTGGTGTTTGGAGTGGGGATTCGTTTTGTTTTTTAATTATTGTTGTTGTGGTGTGGAGTGTATGAGGTGTATGTCGTAGGTAGCAGCGCGAGTATGTATGTAGTTGTGTATGTGTTTTTGTGGTAGTGATTGTACTTGCAGGTATGTGTTGTTTAGTGCTAGTATGTAGTTTAGACTTGTCGGTTGAGTGAGTTTCGTTTATGTTGGTTTTCGTTGTTTTGACGTGTCGGTTAATTGAAGTCCATCTGCTGGCTTTCGATGGAACGACGTGTCGTTTATCTGATATGAACCCATAGATATATATATATATATATATATATATATATATATATATATATATATATATATTGCTCTATTTCAGTGATATTTAACAATCTTGTGCTCTTAGGTTGTGGTTGTTAACAGAATTCTTCAGTAGCTGTGTTTTTTTGTGTTTTGTGAACATATCTCAAGTTTAAGTGTCAAGCTTTCTTTACTTGTGTTCTGCTCCAGTCTCCATTTTTTCTTCCATTCTCCCACACAATTGTTGTTGTGTTCTTAAAACTTGGTGGCTTTTGATTTGCCTGCCTCTACTATAAATTTGATATTGGACACTCCTCCCACTCTATTTGCATCAGCTCATTCTATTGTGTACAGTGATATCATTTGGGAAGGCCCACCCCCTTAGTTTCATAACCTTGAATTATTATCTGTTTCCTTCCTTCTTACTTAATAAAAAACACTTTATTCAGCTGCTTTTACTGGTTTTGTGTCACTTTGTACTTTATTACTTTATTTTGTTTTTGCTGCTTGTTTCTTATAGTGCTCAATTGCATTTATTCTGCTGCATTTTTACTGCTTGTTAGTAGGCTGATTAAATTGTAATTGTTACTCTAAGTGTCTTATTTTGGTTAAAGGTCTTGGACTTCAGGCCAGTTATTTTATATTAAGAAGGTTTGTGTTCTGCACACTTGTGGGAGCAGAGGGTACCCTCTGTCCTTTTGAGCTAGGAATTGTTGGGTGATGTCCTATTTTGCTTACTGTTCTAAGTGTCTTTGTTCTATTTTAAGCACATGGGTTCCAAACCAGTTATTTTACATTAGGAGGATTTGTGGTCTAGACTCTTGTGGTGGGAAAGTATAATCTTCACCCTTCTAAGCTTAGAATTGCTGGTTGAAGTCTCATTGTGTCTGTTATTCTGTAAGTGTCTTAGTTCTGTTTTTGCACTTGGGCTCCAAACCAGTTACTTTACATTAGAAGGGTTGCGGCATGGGCTCTTGTTGTGGGAGACTATGGCCTACACCCTTCTAAGCTGGGAATTTCTGATGAAGGCTTATTGTGCCTGTTATTCTAAGTGTATTTATTATGGTTTAAGCACATGGGTTCCAAACTACTTACTTTACATTAGGAGGATTTGTGGTCTAAACTCTTGTGGCAGGAGAGGGTATCCTACACCCTTCCGGCTGGAAATTGCTGGTTGTAGATCTATTGTGTCTGTTGTTCTGAAGTGTCATAGTTATTCTGAAGTATTTTAATTCTGGCTTAAGCACTTGTGCTCCAAAACCAGTTGTTTTACATCACGAAGATTTGTGGTCTGGACATTTGTGGCGGGAGAGTGTGGCCTACACCTTTATGTCCTAGGAATTGCTGGTGAATTGCTACATTATTTAAACTGCTGTCTGCTGCTGTGACTATTATTTTATGCACTGTTAATTTATAATGCTTCTGTATTTTATAGCAGATGCTAGATTCAGACTCATTGAATCTAGACTGGTATCACTTGAGCACTAAAACCAGCTCTTTACTGCAATACTAACATATCTGAGGTATCCATTGCTTCCAAATAACTATGAATGCCTGTTTTTACTCTAATACTGCACTTTATATTTGCATTCCACTGTCTGAATTGTCTGAAGTATTCTTTGGCCACATTTTACTGTACACTGTACTAGTTTAGCTGTAACACTGCCCAGTTCCAAGTTTGCAATTTCTGGGTCTGTTTTGTAACATCTGAGCATCAACGTCAAGCCACCTTTGTTAGTGAAAGTCCTTCTCCACCCTTGTGTGAAAAGAGTGCTGTCTGGGTCTCATCTAATCAAGAGTGATTGGACTAGAGCTCAGAGACAGCATTCTTATTGGCTAGTTTGAGTTAAAAAGGGTATTTGTCTTGTTTTATTTAAGCACTCATGCATTGCCGCATAGTGGTGGTTACTTTTGGTGGGTACAGATGCAAACATTTTGTTTGCTAAATTTTCCCTTAGCACTTTGCGTGTAGGTTCCAGAGGTTTCTTGCGACCCTGCTATACTGTCAGGTGGAACACTAACCTTAGCCTCAGAGGTACCCACTAGACACTCCTAAGTGTGACCTCTTTTCCTGAGCATATAAATTTACCTATCACTATGGATGGACAATTTCCCACAGTTTCTCCAGCCACCTTGGTCAACATGGGCATCCTGAGGCATTGTAACAACTGTCTCATGTTTGCCAACAATCCTTTACTCCTAGTACACACAAGCTCAGTGTATGAGAGGTGTAACTTTATTAAGCACCTTGAATCTATACCTTCTCACACATCATTTAGTACATATGACAATGAGGGGTTTGCCAGCATGCACACCCAACCTCCTACTCCACCCAAACCCACATCACACATACATATATATCGGAGGTCCTCACCAGAAATATACTTAAACACCAGAGACCTCACAAACATAACCATACTACACATAATACTTCCTCTGTAGAACAAATTACAATAGCTCATGCACCAGTGTCTCACTGGTCAGACCCTTAAGGCAAAACGCAAAATCAAACATATTACTCATAGATAATTCCATCGTGAGACACACTGATGTCCCTCTCACTAAGCTGGATAAGGAAATGGTCACAGTCAGTTGTCTGTCAAGTGCCAAGATGCGCCATATCACACATACACTCAAGTCTCTCAATAACAGGTACTGTTATGACTCTGTCATAGTCCATTTTGGTGTGAATTACTTGAGATGTACCTCCCTGGACCATATGAAGAGAGACATGGCTGAGGTCTTGGACTGTGTCTCAGGCAGTTATGTCCCTAGACTTATGCAGCATTTTAGCTTCACCTAGGATGATGCTTCAATACAAACAGAAAATTATTGACTTCAATAATTGGCTTAGCTTCTGGTGTCATTCTAAGAGGATCCACTATCTGTCAGCCTGGGACGACATGACTGACAGACCTCAATGGTTTGCCAAAGATGGTCTTCATACCTCTCAACCTGAAATCATAAAAAATCTGGACAAAGGCACATGAAAAATAGGTACAAATCAGTGTGCTGATTAACATAAATGTGCATACATAATCATGTAACCCCAGTCACTCTGGTGGAATTGTAGGATACCAACTTTTAAACGCAAATAGAAAAACAGACAAAATATTACACACAAAATAAACAGAACAATAATGTTTTATTTAAATTAAAATTGGAACTTGTATCAAACTTTGAACTTGTGCAAACTGCAAAACTAAAATACAATTTTCTTTTATAAAAATAAAATTAACTGCTTCAGCCTTCTACAGCCAGAAAATAAATGAAATAGATTTAAACAGAGGAAATCAGCAGACAGGTAAATTTACAGAGTGAGCGCTTTTTGGCAAATGCAATCAGTTGTTTCAAAGCAGAGAAGTGTAGCAATTAATTTATTTATTTTATTTATTGTAGTTGGTTTACCAGGATAGTTTACTGGGCCATAATAAGCCCGTTTTCAATGGAGTCCTGGGGAGAAAAGCTCCAAAAGATACATTTTTTGTACTTATGAACATACATTCTTAGATACAAACAAAGTTTAACAATAGGTACAACAGTTAAAGATAAGGCAATATCAAGTAGTACAGCAAGTGTGCATTTAAAATACATTGCAGGAAAATGAATTAACTATTTAACATGAGCTTATCCATTTATGCAGAGTAGTTAAGAGAACAGGTTACTAGAAAGGAAGAGGAGGTACAATGACCTGAAGAAGTGGGGGAAGAGGAGGGATATGGAGTCAATAATTTATATGGATTTATCTGGTTGATTAAAGATGTGAGCAGAGCATGAAGGTATGAGAGTAGGTGAAGAGTAGGTTATGTAGGGTGGGAGCAGGAGCATTCCCAATGTGATGTCAGGTGTGTATGAAGGGATTTTTTGAAAGCAGTGTGATTAGAGGTGGTGCAGATGAGTGGGGGAAGGGAGTTCCAGAGGCGAGCTAGGTTGAAGGATAGAAGGTTTTTGCCTGGAGGATGAGTAGGTTTATGTACTTTGAGTAGGTTTTGATTGTTTGATCTTAATATTCTATTGGGTAGGTGCATATTAAAAGCAGAAGATAGGGAAGGACAGAGGGAGGGATTAAGGATAAGCTTGTGGGCTAGAGTCAGTTGTGTGTAAGTTAGTTGATTAGGAAGCTCTAGCCATTTTAGTTTCTGGAGGGAAACACAGTGGTGGGTAGAAGACTTGTGGCTAGTGGCAAATTTTGCAATTTTATTGTAGCAAGAGGAAAGTTGTTTTTTGAGAGAGGATTTAATGTTAGTTAGGAGTGGGGCCATAGAGAAGGGAGGGATAAGGAAGGATGTAGCGAGAGTTGTTCTAGTGGCAGAGGTGAGGTATGCATTTTGTCTATAAAGCATACCAAGTTTTGATGGGTCTTTTTGATGTTTTTTTGTAGGTGAGAGGTAAATTTAAGTTGGTTGTCAATTTGTACCCCTAGTAGTTTGGTGTCTGACACCAATTCTAGGGGTGAGTTATTTTGGCTAATGATTGAAAATGTATTCATATTGAGAGAAGTAGCTTTAGAAGGAGTAAAATCATAAGTTTGGTCTTGGAGGCATTAAGAGCAAGGTGGTTTTTTAACATCCATTGCTCTGTTGTAGAGAAAGCATCCTGAGTTAGTTTTTGAAGTGTAGTGATAGAGGTGGCTGAGCAAATGATTGTTGAATCATCTGCATATTGGATGATGTTTGAGAAAGGGAGTGATTTGTGAAAGTCATTTATAAATATGTTGAAGAGAACAGGACCGAGAATGGAGCCTTGTGGAACACCTGTGGGGGTACTAAGAAATGAGGAGGTAGTTTTTTTTCCATTTTACTGCTTGATTTCGGTTGGATAGGTAACTGGAGAACCAATTCAAGGAGGGAGACGAAAGGTTAAGTTCAGAGAGCTTAGTAATGAGTAGGCTATGTGAGATGGTATCGAAGGCTTTGGAGTGGTCTAGTAGCAATGTAGAAACAATTAAGCCAGAATCACGAGCTCTATTTACTGTTTCTAGGAAGGAAAGGAGGGCAGTCATTGTGCTGTGGTTGGGTCTGAAGCCATGTTGTGTGGGAGTTATAAGGTGATTGTCTAGGAGATGAGGAAGAAGTTGAAGTTGAACACATTTTTCTAGGATTTTTGAAATAGGGGACAGGATGGCTATGGGACGAAAGTTAGTGACATTGTTGTTGTTGCCACCTTTGTGGAGAGGAATAATATATGCCTGTTTCCAAATTTGGGGAACTGCGCATTCTTTTAGGGAGCGGTTGATTAGGATGCTAATGGGATATGCAAGAGTTTCAGCAGCTATACTGAGAAAGTAGGAAGGTATGTTATCAGGGGCGTTGGTACCAGGTTTCAGTTTGAGAAGGAGTTTCTTTATAGTAGATGTTGGCACGGGAGAAAAAGAGAGGGGAGTGGGGTTGGGAGAGGGAGAGTTGGAGGGTGGAGGTGTTTGGGGTAAAGGTTGGGTAGCAGAAGAGGTGGAGGAGTTAGAGGAAGGGAAGCAGGGAGTGGAATTTTGGAAGGATAGAGTGTGAGTGGGGGGAGTGGAATTTGGGAAGGATAATGTGTGAGTGGGGGGGTGAGGGGGTGCTTGAGGATATGGTGGAGTTGGAGAAAGAAGAGGTCAGTTTGGCAATAGAGTCAATAAAAAATGAGTTAAATTGGGTGACCAGGTCTAGTTCCGAGGCTTTTGGGTCTGGGGTGGGAGTATTTAGAGTACTAGGGTGAAGGAGACTAGAGATCCCATTCCAGAATTTTTGAGGGTTGCTTTTATTTTGGTTTTGGAGTGTAGAAAAATAGTTTTGTCTATCAGAAGTGATGAGTTTCTTTACTTTATTTCGAAGCATTTTATATTCGTTAAGGAGCAGATTTGTCTTAATTTTTTGGTAGCGTGCCCAGACTTTATCTCTATGTCTCATAATGGCAAGAGTATGTTTGGATAGCCAAGGGGCTGACTTTGTTTTTATTCTCTTAGTCCTTAGGGGAGCTTGAGAGTCGAGTAATTGCAAGAATGTTGTATTAAAGTGTGACACTGCCATGTCTAGGGGTAATGTATTTAGACAATTCCAATTAATTGTTTGTAAGGAATTTATGAAGATAGTTGGGTTGAATTTTTTGTGGTCTCGGATAGTTATATAGTTGTGGGTTTGTTGAAGGACAGTGGGTAGTCGGTTAGTGAAAATGGTAGGTGATCACTAAGAGAGTCTGGAAGGGTGCCACTGTTGGAGAAATAGTGAGGATGGGAGACAAGGATCCAATCCAGTATACTTCCACTGGAGAGGTTTTTTGCGGGGCGAGTTACTGAATTGATTAGTTGAGAGAAGTTGCATAGGTTAATATTTATGGAGTTTGTAGGAGATTGTATACAAGCCCAATTGATGTTTACATCTCCTAGGATTATGGTTTCATTACTAATGTTACTAGAGATCCAGGAGAGGATAAGTTCAAGAGTGGAGATATTATCCCCTAGGGGTATATAAAGGGATGCTAAACAAATGTGTTTGTGATCATTGATTTGTAGTAGAGTAAGGAGAAGTTCAGCATTGTTAAAGTGTGGAGTAGGTTTATTGTAGGGAGTGACTGCTAGGGAGGATGAATATATGAGTGCTACCCCACCGCCCTTTTTGAGAGGTCTGTCTTTCCTGATGATGGAGTAGTTTGGGGGAATAATCTCAGAGTCATTTATATGAGGTTTTAACCAGGTTTCATAAATAGACAGGATATCAGGTTTATTGTGTATGAGCCATGCATGGAGGTTTGGGACTTTATTTACTATACTTTGGGAGTTTAAGGAAGTAAATAATAGGGATTTATTTGTGGTTGTTATAGGGGATGGAACAGGGTTTGGGTGGATATCGCCAGAAATGAGAGTATTAATACACTGTTGTATGAAGCTGTTTGTATGAGCAGATAGTAAAGTAAAGAGTTTGTCTTCTGTTGTGTATTGGAGGGATTTGCAAGTAGTTATAGAGATGGGGAGTGTATTGCAGGAGAGAGGTTTGTATTGGAAAAGAAAGAGAATGTTAGAAGGGTACAGATAGGGGGAAATAATCCAGTATGATTGTGAGAGAGGTGTGTCCTGATAATTGGTTATATGAAAGTGTTGGGAATATAGGAAGAAAGTGGGTTGGGAGAGGTGGTTGCAGTAGAATGAAGAGAAAAGGAAGAAGAGAGAAAGGGAGATGAGACAGAGTTTTGGAAACATGATAGGAAGGAGATAAGATAATAGTTGTGAGTAGAGTCAGTGGGTGTATAGACGATATATAAGTATTGAGGAGTAGGTAGATTCCCTATGTTGTAGGAAGTATGTGGAGGAGTATAATCAGTACGGGGGGGGTGTGGTGAGGTTGTGGGAGAAAGGAGTGGTATGGTCAGGAAAGATGATGATTAGGGTTTGTATGAGGTCTATTGGAGGGCTGATTTTGGCGGGAAAAAAGGAGGGTGTGTCTAGCTGTGTGCTGGTGATTGGAGTAGAGTAGCAGAGGGTGTGGTTTATGGAGGGTTATAGGTAGAGGTGCTGGGGCGGATGGAATTTGGGGGCAGGGTAGGAGAGCGGAGTGAGCCCGAAGGGCGAACGGAGCGGGTTGAGCCCAGTAGATCAGTAGAGGAGTGAAAAACTATCAGTAGAGCAATGTTCAAGAAGGGTAAGTAATAGAAAGGTAAGTGGTGAGGGCCTAGATGTGGTTGGGAAGTGGACTAAGGGTATCAGGGGAAAGAGTGAGGGACTAAGATGTGAGAAGTGAGAGTCAGAAAGAGAGAGAGTCAAGAACAGAAAAGTCTAATGTCAAGGGGTAGGGATATCCCCTAATGGATAGAGGCTATCTATGCATCAGGGAACAAGTAGGGCTAAGCAGATAAGGGGAGAAGGGACCAACAGTGCTGGGAAGAAGAGTGAGGAATAGAGGGCAAGGAGTAGAGGTGGGGGGGGTCAGGCTGCTGGCACTCCAGACAGGGAGAAAGTGACTTCAGCTAGTAGGAGTACAAAGGCCTTCAGGCTTAGTAGTAACACATACTTTCTTGAGTTCCTTTGGAGAGCCTCTCGGGAGCGTTATCCTCAAAGGCAGTTGTAGCAGCCCAGGGTATGTATTGCTATGGCAGTAGGGAGTACAGCTTTGGTTGGGTCCAGTATCCACCCAGGCAAAAACACAGGGGGAGATTCAGGGCAAGAGAGCTGGAGGACAGGAAGGAAGGAAGAAGTCTGTTAGTGACGGAATAAAAATACACTAATCACTTACTACTGTTTAAAGTGACTACATTGAATTCAAATAACTGTAATAATATATGGATTTAGCTAACACTATGAATACATTCAATATAACTTTTACAAAGATCATCATTATGAAACAATATTTTCTATGGAAAATATTTAAGCAAGCTATTGCAGAATTATCCATATAAAACATTACTTTTGAAAGACTTACAACATTTAGGTTCCTGAACTAACTTTGCCTTTAGCTGTTTTTTTAAAAATGATCATCTACAAATAAAGTCCCTCTTGCCCTTTAAGAATTGCCTATGTTGCATTAAAAAAATGATAAGCTAGCAATATTGCAATAGGGAATGGATGGGAAACTGATAACATGTTCATAGTTACTGGGTATCTCCACCAAAGAGGACATTCTCAGGACTGCAGTATCCACCTCCTTTAAAGGTACAACACAGTACATTATCAGCAATCAATCTACATACTGTGGGTATAGAACCCATAGCCTTCTGCATCAATAGTAAGTATATCGCTTGGCTGTCCATTTTAGTTTGACATTTTCTCCACTGTAGTGTGATCTCAGAGTTGGTATGTTTAGTTGGGGGGGTGTGGGGGGTGAAGCCCCCCACTTTGTTTTATTTGAAGTAGTGTATTTGTGGTTTGAGGGCAAGTGATTTCTTTCCCAGTGAAAGAAATCGCTGTTCTGAACGATCGCAGTTTAGTGCATTCGTTCAGTATGCCTCTTCGAGATTTTAATATAGACCTGCCATAACAAGTTACACCTCCTTCCACACGTTCAGACCTCAAACTCAAAAAGGTGTGAAAACTAAAGGAGGCAGAGTATCAATATTCATTAAAGATAACTACACCTCCAGATTGGTTAAACAGTATGACTCCCTAGAGTCACTTCAAGTGCAATTAACTGTTGGTAGGACACATATTCAAGTCATTGCCCACCTACAGGACCCTTCCATGAATCAGGACACCCACTCTGCCTATTTAGATCAACTTTAGTCTATCAAGATACATCTAAACATCATATGTTTGAGTAACTTTAACAACCCATCCATGGACTGGGTAAATTATTTGTGCTCACACTCATTTGCCCAAAGGTTCCATGACTTCATTAACTCCATTGCCCTTGACCAGCTGGTTGACAGCCCCATAGGGGGTGCCAACATCCTGGATCTGGTGGTCACCAATACAGGGACCACTGAAACACCCCCACTGTGAGGTCCTCCATGGTGAGATCTCACCACAAATTAGTCTCATTCAAATTAACTATTACATCTAACTCTAGCAGCAACTCAACTAAAAACCTTCTCCAAAGCAGATTATAACCTCTTACAGGATAGTATAAATAGCTTCACTTCACCCCTTGCTGAGATGGAACTGGCAACTATGCCGAGCTCTACATGAAAGCTTTATACAAACACCTGTATAACTGCATTTACTCAGTTGTACCTGATAGGACCAAAACCTGTCTGGTGGACAATTGTCATTAACAGGCTTTAAAATAAGAGGAAGAAATTGCTAACTAAGAATAAGAGGGAGGGAGCCATCTTAAACTGGAAACACTCCCTCCTCAGCTTAAACAAGCCAATAAGAACTCTTGTGAAGTCCTCCAAAGCAAATCATTAGTCCAAATTAGCTTCCTCAACATAGGACAACCTCAAGACATTCCATAGTTACATCTGTAACCTAAAAGGAAAGTCCCAGATGTTTGTCAAACTGGTAGCTAATGATACACATATACTGAGCCTGTGGACATAGCTTACCTGTTGGCTGACAGGTTCTTTGAAAACATCAATCCCCTGTACTCATCACACAAACCCCATGATGTCCCTACCACCTGTCTCCTACCTTATATCTCTAAAGAGAAAGTCATAAATGCCCTCTCTAAGACCAAAAATGCAGATTCTATGGGACCTGATAGCATCCCAGGCTGTGTCCTACATGGGCTCCAACATGAATTAATCACATCATTGTGTACTCGTTTTAATCATAGTCTAAGCACCGGCTCTGCACCAGCAGAATGGAAAACAGCTACTGTTATTCCCTTGCACAAAGGTGGTGCATGCACTGTCCCCAAGAACTATAGATCTATTAGCCTGACTAGCCTTATCTGCAAGGCCATGGACCAAATCATTACGGCCATATAAACAAAGACATAGGTAATCACAAAACTCTTGACCCTACTCAGTTTGGATTTGTCAAAGGGAGATAGTGCCTGTTAAACTTGGTGGACTTCTTCAAGAAAGTGACAAACACCCTGGATGAGGTGAAATCTGTGCATACAGCCTACCTGGACTTAGCCAAGGCATTTGACACTATTTCTCACTCAGGCATCATTGACAAACTCACCCAACTAGGCATCAACCATTATACTGTTAGATGGGTTGCTGACTGGCTCACTGATAGAACTAATATAGTCAAAATAGGGGAATCCACCTCCAACAGCAGACCTGTAACCAGTGGTGTTCCACAGGGTTCAGTCCTGGGACCTGTACTGTTTTGAATACATTTCTCTGAAGTACAAGCAAAAAGTAAACATCTGTGGCTGAAAAAGTTTGCTGATGACTGCAAACTGGAAATGGTCATAGAATCTCCAAATGATGTCAACATCATACAAGAGATTTTTACACAAACATATGATTGGTGCCAAAGTCATGATGGCCTTAAACTCAATACAAAAAAATGTATTATCATTCTTTTCAGTAATAGTGATGTTCCTGCTAAATACCACATCAACAGCAGCACCTTAAATATGCACTCACTGGTGAGAGAACTGGGCACACAGATTGACAGTTACTTTACCTTTGACCACCATGTCTCCACAGTGGTAAGAAGGACATTCTGTCTTGCCCATGTCATAGGTAGAGGCATTGTTTCCAGAAAAAAAAAGAAGTTAATAACCTCCCTGTACTCCTCCCTCATCAGGCAAATAATTGAGTGCAATATCCCTTTTGGTATGTACTTTTCCAAGCACCTGCAGCAAATGGAGAGACCAAAAAGATTTCTCCCTAGGAAAATTCATGTTCTTCAACATCTGTCCTATGTGGATCATCTGAAATCATTGTCACTTTATTCTATTTCATACAGACTACTCAGAGGTAATTGTTGCCTTGCATATGAGGCAATCTTTGACCCTACTTTATTGGAAATGCTGCACATCTGTAAAACAAGTGGTACACAGGTTGCTTCCTCTAAAGATCTTAACCTGGTATGTGACATTAAAACCTGCTGGAGGGACACATCAGGTTGGCTGCAGTGAGAATAGAACCCTTACCTGTCTAAACTTAGAGACTACACAGCATATCACGCATGCTATAACTTAAGTCTAGCATTAACTTGGCTTTAGGTAATCTTACAGTGGATGACATCAGCAGGTCTTCTGGAGGACAAGAGTTTGGAGGCCTGCATCACCTGCAAGGCCCAAAACAGTGCAAAACCATGCCAGTTTTAGATTCATATTTGTTCTGTAGGGAGATGCACACACACATACACACCAAGTGAATGGGAATGAGAGCAGAACCCTTATCCATCTAGTTTTATGGACTACATAGCATGGTATTTAACAAACACGCCACAGCTCAAGTCTGACATTAGCATGGCTTTAGGTAATCTTATGGTAGATGACATCAGCAGGCCTTGAAAAGGACAAGAGTTTTGAGGCCTGCATCAACTACAAGGGCCAACAAGTGCAAATCCATGCCAGTTTGGAAGTCAGT